>NW_025534120.1:245000-272132 GCF_020615455.1 Coregonus clupeaformis | reverse complement strand
TGTGGTGGTTAGTGATTATATGATGCTAGTGATTATTGTCTTGTAGAAACATTGTAATATAAAACTTCAAGTGTTAGTAATCTTTTTCTCAGATTTCTTGACATAACAAATGTTGCATTACTAAGTCTCACACATATGTTGTAATTTTAATTTTTCTAAAGTTTATACTCAGAATACACAATCTACAAATTAAATATCCTGCATATTATGAACTTTCTCTGTGACATGTAATACGTTCCTAAAACATATATCTTTTACAGTGAGTTCAAAGTATTGGGACATTGGCACATTTTTGTTTTTACATTTTATTTTGGCTCTGTGCTCCAGCTGGATTTTTAAATGATTCAACTACAACGAGTTATACACTGTCTTAATATCTTCATCACTTAGGAGTAATGTGTATTACTTTTTTAAAAGTCCCCCCATTTTAGGGAACCTTTGTAGTTTGGGAAATTCTTTGTAATATTAAAGTATTCCATAGTGTAGTATTTGGTCCTATATTCCTAAAACTCAACTGACTACATCAAGCTGCTGATTCTACAAATGTGTTGGATGAATTTGCTGTTTGTTTTGGTTGTGTTTCAGATTATTTAATTGTCCAATAGAAATGAAAGTTAAATAATGTATTGTTCATTTTGATCACTTTTATTTAAATAAAATATAGCTGTCATTTCTAAACACTTCTACATTAATCTGTAAATGCTTCCATGATCTCATAATCCTAATATGTGAATAATGATGAGTAGGTTACAAGCATAAATATTATACCCTCAAAACAATCTAACCCTACTACAATGTAGTGAGGGGTTAGCATATCTGGGGTATGATATAAAATGCTAACCTTGTTATTTTGGTGTTGCATTCTTTATGATATAAAATGCTACCCTCTGTTATTTAATGGTGAGATTAGCATGTCTTGGTATAATCATAAAATCTACTACTGTTATTGTAATGTGGTTAGCATTCTTGGGAGTATAATGTAAAATCCTAACCCCTACCTGATTAGATGTAATAGGTGAGAGTTAGCATGTCTTTATGATATAAAATGCTAACCCCTACTGTTATTGTAATGATGAGAGGTTCAGCATCTCTTGAGGGTATATATTTAACCCCTACTGTTATTGTAATGGTGAAGGTTAGCATGTCTTGATATATATAAAATGCTAACCCCTCCCTGTTATTGTAATGGTGAGAATTATCATTTTGAAAATATATAATATCTCCTACTGTTATTGTAATTAATTCATTCTTTTTATAAAATGCTAACCCTCTGTTAATTAATTAATTTTTGGGGTCTATATAAAATGCTAACCCCTACTGTTATTGTAATGGTGAAGGGTTAGCATGTCATTGAGGTATAATATAAAATCCTAATCCCTCCTTGTTATTGTAATGGTGAGAGGTTAGCATGTCTTGGGTATGTATAAAATGCTAACCCCCTACCTGTTATGTAATGGTCAGAGGATTAGCATGTCTTGGGTGTGATATAAAATGCTAACCCCTATTTATTGTAATGGTGAGAGGTTAGCATGTCTTGGGGGTATATATAAAATCTCCCTACCTGTTATGTAATTGAGTTAGCATGTCTTGGGGGTATATATAAAATTGCTAACCCCTACCTGTTATTAATTGAAGGTTACATCTCTTGGGGGTTGATATAAAATGCTACCCTCTGTTATTGTAATGGTGAGAGGTTAGCACGTCTTGGCTGATATGATATTTATGCCTCTAACTTTCTCACTCATCGATGTTCACGCGATTCATTCTGGATTATCTGTAATCATGGAATTTCTACATGAACAGTCAATACATGTTAGGTGTTTTTCTAACCTGTATTTAGTCAATACTTATGTAATCAAGGTATATCAGTGTTTTATTTTTCATTAATCTTTAACTAATGTTAGAGTTGTTCTTCCACTTTCGACATTTACAGAGTATTTTGGAGTAATTTCTTGACAAAAACATTCTAATTGAATCCATTTTAATTCCAGGTTGTAACACAATAAAAAGTATGCAAGGGGATTGAATACTAATGCAAGGCACTGTATGTACAAACATTGCTGTAACTTTAACCTCATAGTCATTGTATCATGTCAAAGTGCTGGAGTACAGAGCCAAAACAACACAAAATGTGTCACTGTCCCAATACTTTTGGACTGTCTCCTAAATGTCTGATTTCATGTCCCCCATGTTTTGCTGTTTCAGCTGTGATGATGACAGGTTCTTCCAGAGGGTGTGTGAGTCCGGTCCCTGTGAGGTCCGGAGAGGAGGACCAGCAGTTGGCCTCCTCTCCTCCAGGCCTTGGGCTCCACCCTGTCACTGGGAGGAGAGTTACCCAGGAAAACCATGCAGGTCTGTGGGGAGAGTCCTGGGTCTCTGTGCCTCCAGAGTGGACCTCACTCTTACCCCCCAGCAAGATCTCTCTCCAAGGAGCCTTACTTATTGTGAGACATGAGTCAAAGCTACACAAGCTCAGGTATGTTCAGTAAGACAGCTTTTACAGGTGTTGGGTTCTAACTTGAAACAATCCTTATTCATGTTACCATATTAGAACTGGGTGAATGGAAATCTACTGGGGGAGAAAGGGGAAAGTTGACATTCTGTCAGAACATGTCATTGTTAAATCTCATGTATCCTATGGAGAGGAGAAGGGTAATCTCATGTATCCTATGGAGAGGAGAAGGGTAATCTCATGTATCCTATGGAGAGGAGAAGGGTAATCTCATGTATCCTGTGGAGAGGAGAAGGGTAATCTCATGTATCCTATGGAGAGGAGTGGGTGTTCTCTGTATCCTATGGAGAGGAGAAGGGTAACCATCTGGTTTCAGTGTAGGACAGCGTAAGTTAGGGAGGAGGGAGGAGTTCGGGGCCGAGGGTCAGGTCAGATGAAGTGAGGGAGGAACAGTCCCCACTTGTTCCTGCCTAGCAACAGAGATGTATTGGCTGTCCAGAGGTGCAAGGTTAGAGACTCCGCCTAAATATATGTGCTTGTGTAAACATGTCTTGCGTCCTTTCAGCTGTTTGACCCAGTGAGTGAATAAACCTGGTTTGAGCATGGACTAGTTGTCCGTTAGGTTCTGACAAACAGAGTGAAGAATTTACACTGGTCTATTGAATAGTTTATCTTCCTATTGAGCATTTTATCTGACAAGGTTTCTCTGTTTAAAGTGACTTGAGTTTTGTCTTTTCATTCCAGGCTGAATGTGGGCATGGCAGTGAAACTGTCCAGACTGGTTAGGAGGACAGGAGAGGTGCTACTCCACTGACTGTCCCAGAGCTCTCCCTGGTCCTAAAGAGCAACCAGCCACCAGAGAGAGTGTTATCCAGGGCTCTGAGTAGTGTGGCATCCCTGCTGTGAGACTCTGGAGGGTTCAGTGTCTGGACCTGACCTGACTTCTGGATCCAGGGTCACTCTCTCATCCCACTGCTGTGTCACCAGGGACCTCTCTCTCTCTCAGGTCAGTCTAAGCTGATGTTTTTAGAAGTAGAAATAGGAACTTCATTCATGTGTTTTTTCTTCATATTTCTGACTGCCTTTATGTTCCAACCTCCTAGACTGAACTCAGACACTCTGCAGCAGCTGACTGTAGTTGTGTATGAAGCTCAGGACAAGGACTTGACTCAGTGGTTCCTGGAGAAGGTTGGTGGAGACCTGACCTCCTGCAGGCTGGACCTGGAAGTGCTTCTCTCTCTGCTGCAGCATTCAGCCCACAACATCACTGTGGACCTCAGGAAGAACAGGCTCTAGAGAAGAACATCTCAGATCTTCTCCCCTTTCTGGGAAGGGGTTATATTCAAGAAGGTGGGAGAACTTCTTTCTCTAGTTCAGACTTTCTAGAAAGAAGAACATAACTATTTATATCCAGTGACATGTTATTCTGAGTGATCCTCTGTAATATCATTAGGGTTTTTATTCAAGAGGTGAGAGATCTTTATTCAATATTTATAGACTTTAATTATTAATGTCCTGTCCAGCCAGTTGTTGCTATGTGAGTTATCCTTTATGAAACCTTGACATAACCACAACAATCCATTCTCCATGTTTGTTCAGGTCCAGTTCCAGCTTTGTAAAGTCCACCATCAGACAGATCTATGACAGCAGAGCCAGTGCTGTGTGTCCAGTTTGTTGAGGTCTTCAGACCATTGGATCCAAGCCTGAACAGCAGAGAGCTAGACAGAGTGGACTGTACTGCTCTGTGTTTTACCCTGCAGCACTGCCACCAAGTCAAAGTCAACCTGCTGTGGACCTCCATACCACCGGGGAGATAGGAGAGCATCCTGCCTCTTCTGGACAGGTCTCCCAACTCAGGTTTAGTTGGCTCTCTTTAACCTTGCTAAAATTGATATGAGGCTTTCCATTTTCTGACTGATTTAACCACTAACCCTAACCTTAGTCTAATGCACTAAACCTTAACCTCACCTAGGGTGGAATTGAAGGGGACGCCCATGGGAGTTGACATGACAAACAGAGTTGTAGTGTGTTCATCAGTGTTTTAATGTGTGATGGTGTTTAAATAAGTCTCTGTCTGTCTCTCGGTCTCTGTCTCTCTCGGTCGCTCTCTCTCTCTCTGTCTCTCTCTCTCTCAATTCAATTCAATTCAATTCAATTTAAGGGCTTTATTGGCATGGGAAACGTGTGTTAACATTGTCGAAGCAAGTGAAGTAGATAGTAAACAAAAATGAAATAAACAATAAATATTAACAGTAAACATTACACTCAGAAGTTTCAAAAGAATAAAGACATTTCAATGTCATATTATGTATATATACAGTGTTGTAACAATGTGCAAATAGTTAAAGTACAAATGGGAAAATAAATAAACATAAATATGGGTTGTATTTACAATGGTGTTTGTTCTTCACTGGTTGCCCTTTTCTTGTGGCAACAGGTCACAAATCGTGCAGCTGTGATGGCACACTGTGGTTTTCACCCAGTAGATAAGGGGAGTTTATCAAAATTGGGTTTGTTTTCTAATTATTTGTGGATCGCTGTAATCTGAGGGAAATATGTGTCTCTAGGTATGGTCATACATTTGGCAGAGGTTAGGAAGTGCAGCTCAGTTTCCACACCTCATTTTGTGGGCAGTGTGCACATAGCCTGTCTTCTCTTGAGAGCCAGGTCTGCCTGGCGCCTTTCTCAAAAGGCTATGCTCACTGAGTCTGTACATAGTCAAAGCTTTCCTTAAGTTTGGTCAGTCACAGTGGTCAGTATTCTGCCACTGTGTACTCTCTGTTTAGGGCCAAATAGCATTCTAGTTTGCTCTGTTTTTTGTTTGTTCTTTCCAATGTGTCAAGTAATTCTCTTTTTGTTTTCTCATGATTTGGTTGGGTCTAGTTGTGTTATTGTTGTTGTTATCCTGGGGCTGTGTGTCTGTTTGTGTTTTGAACAGATCAGGACGCTTAGGACTCTTCTCCAAGTTCATCTCTCTGTAGTGATGGCTTTGTTATGGAAAGGTTTGGGAATCCTTCCTTTTAAGTGGTTATAGAATTTGACGCTCTTTCTCTCTCTGTCTCTCTCTCTCTCTGTCTCTCTCTCTCTCTGTCTCTGTCTCTCTCTCTCTCTGTCTCTCTCTGTCTCTCTCTCGCTCTCCCTCGCTTTCTCTCTGTTTCTGTCTTTCTCTCTCTCTGTCTCTCTCTCTCTCTGTCTCTCTCTCTCATGTCTCTCTCTCTCTGTCTCTCTCGCTCTCCCTCGCTGTCTCTCTTTTCTGTCTCTCTCTCTCTCTCTCTCTCTCTCTCTCTCTCTCTCCTATCTGCCCTTCTCTCTCTCTCTCTCTCTCTCTCTCTCTGTAGTGTTGACAGGAGGTTACTGCTGAGTTTCCTCCAGTGCTGTGCTGCCTCTCAGATCCAGCAGGGGCACCACCACCACCACCACCAACAGCAGTATGGTTGCTCAGGTCTCTGCACTACAGGCTGGACTTCTCCTGCTCCTCCTCTGTTGACCTGTCAGCTCAGACCAGGAGGAAGCTCTGTGTCTGACCACTGACCACTGCAGGGCCATCCACTCTGTTCTGAAGCAGAACCAACACAGCACCCAGCTGGTCCAGAACCAGGTGCAGATCATCCTAAGAGACTGTGAGGTGGAGGACAGAGCACTGAGGGAGCTGCTTCCCCATCCTGCATATTGTCAAGCTGAGGTTAGACACACAAAGACAAACATTTAACCAACTAGTTCATCAGTAGGAGTTAGACCTACTCTGTGTCATAATGTTATCTCTGCCTCTTGTCCTGTCAGCCCCAGCAAAGCTCTGCTACGTCAGCTGCTGGACCTTGTGTGTGGGGGGATTGAAGAGGGGGTGCTGAGGCACGCGAGAGTCCCTGTGCAGAGCCCTGGATGGAGAGCTGGACCTCAGTGAGACCAGGCTGGACCAGAAGGCCTGTGGATCTCTGGCCCTGGTTTCTGGAACACTCAGAGGGGCTGTCAGAACTGGACCTCAGCCACTGTCAACTCACAGACCACCACCTACAGACCCTGATCACACACCTGCACAAAGTACAAGTCCTGGAGTGGTGGCTTTCACTCTGTGTGTGTGTGTGTGTGTGTGTGTGTGTGTGTGTGTGTGTGTGTGTGTGTGTGTGTGTGTGTGTGTGTGTGTGTGTGTGTGTGTGTGTGTGTGTGTGTGTGTTGGTGACTACATGACAAATGTCTGATCACTTTTGTTCTGTCTCTCTCTCTCTCTCTCTCTCTGTCCGTCTGTCTGTCTGTCTCTCTCTCTCTCTCTTCCTCTATTCTCTCTCTCTCTCTGTCTCTCTCTCTCTCTCTCTCTCTCTCTCTCTCTCTCTCTCTCTCTCTCTCTCTCTCTCTCTCTCTCTCTCTGTTGTAGCCTGAGTCATAATGACCATCACTGATGCTCTGACTGACAGAATACTCCACTGGTCTCCACCAACACTTCAATACACACCGTACGGTAGGGTGTGTGTGACGGTGAGCAGAGCGTGTGTGTGTGTGTGAGATCATATGGGAGTCTCTGTTGCTGGGAACAACTGTTGGAGATGGAGATCTGTTGTCTAATGTTGTAATAATTATTAATAATAGTAATGTTCTTCTCTACAGACTCTTCAACAACAGAATCCAGGACAGAAGACCCTTCCTGACAGACAAGAGGTTTGAGATCTGGTGAAGATAATGTTGTCTATAGATGACAGTATATTGTGGTCAGTGTAGAAGGCTGGTTTGAGATCTGGTGAAGATAATGTTGTATAATGACAGTATAATGTGGTCAATGTATATAAAAGGCTGGTTCAAAAATTACACTGATTGATCTGAGTCCAGAAAAATAGTCTTAGGGACAGGAATGTATCATCTGGTGGACAGACGTCTTACATGTGTGTTGTCACTCAGGTCCTTAAAAACACAGGAACATGTGTATTATAACATTGGATAGGAATATGTAGTTGTATTGACCACTAACAGTTTGTGTGTAAATACTTTATATATTCATACATTATTTTGTATCTAATTTTTAAAGAAATGAATGGTATACCTTGTTTTATTAATATCTACATTGTACTGTAATACTGTTAGACAGACATACAGTAGGTCAACTACATGGTACTGTAATACTGTTAGACAGACATACAGTAGGTCAACTACATGGTACTGTAATACTAATAGACAGACATACAGTAGGTCAACTACATGGTACTGTAATACTCAGTTAGACAGACATACAGTAGGTCAACTACATGGTACTGTAATACTCAGTTAGACAGACATACAGTAGGTCAACTACATGGTACTGTAATACTGTTAGACAGACATACAGTAGGTCAACTACATGGTACTGTAATACTGTTAGACAGACATACAGTAGGTCAACTACATGGTACTGTAATACTGTTAGACAGACATACAGTAGGTCAACTACATGGTACTGTAATACTCAGTTAGACAGACATACAGTAGGTCAACTACATGGTACTGTAATACTGTTAGACAGACATACAGTAGGTCAACTACATGGTACTGTAATACTCAGTTAGACAGACATACAGTAGGTCAACTACATGGTACTGTAATACTGTTAGACAGACATACAGTAGGTCAACTACATGGTACTGTAATACTGTTAGACAGACATACAGTAGGTCAACTACATGGTACTGTAATACTGTTAGACAGACATACAGTAGGTCAACTACATGGTACTGTAATACTGTTAGACAGACATACAGTAGGTCAACTACATGGCACTGTAATACTGTTAGACAGACATACAGTAGGTCAACTACATGGTACTGTAATACTGTTAGACAGATATACAGTAGGTCAACTACATGGTACTGTAATACTCAGTTGGACAGACATACAGTAGGTCAACTACATGGTACTGTAATACTGTTAGACAGACATACAGTAGGTCAACTACATGGTACTGTAATACTGTTAGACAGACATACAGTAGGTCAACTACATGGTACTGTAATACTGTTAGACAGACATACAGTAGGTCAACTACATGGTACTGTAATACTGTTAGACAGACATACAGTAGGTCAACTACATGGTACTGTAATACTGTTAGACAGACATACAGTAGGTCAACTACATGGTACTGTAATACTGTTAGACAGACATACAGTAGGTCAACTACATGGTACTGTAATACTGTTAGACAGACATACAGTAGGTCAACTACATGGTACTGTAATACTGTTAGACAGACATACAGTAGGTCAACTACATGGTACTGTAATACTGTTAGACAGACATACAGTAGGTCAACTACATGGTACTGTAATACTGTTAGACAGACATACAGTAGGTCAACTACATGGTACTGTAATACTGTTAGACAGACATACAGTAGGTCAACTACATGGTACTGTAATACTGTTAGACAGACATACAGTAGGTCAACTACATGGTACTGTAATACTGTTAGACAGACATACAGTAGGTCAACTACATGGTACTGTAATACTGTTAGACAGACATACAGTAGGTCAACTACATGGTACTGTAATACTGTTAGACAGACATACAGTTGGTCAACTACATGGTACTGTAATACTGTTAGACAGACATACAGTAGGTCAACTACATGGTACTGTAATACTCAGTTAGACAGACATACAGTAGGTCAACTACATGGTACTGTAATACTGTTAGACAGACATACAGTAGGTCAACTACATGGTACTGTAATACTGTTAGACAGACATACAGTAGGTCAACTACATGGTACTGTAATGCTGTTAGACAGACATACAGTAGGTCAACTAGTGTAAATGATGTATAAACTACTGTGTTACTATATCAACAGAACTGGTTGCTACAGCTGCAACAGTTCAATCATGTTTAAACTACTGTCTTATCAACAGACCCATTAAAGATATTCTCTGATACTTTTTTATACTTTTTTAGACAGTAGCGCTGAAAGTAGCACTCAGGAGCCAAAAGTGGTCCCCGATAATTGCATACTATGTCACATATGTGCAGATATGTGCACCACATCATTGGTCTCCCTCTCTCGCTATGCTGGGTAGGCCTCTTGCTAGCTGTCACTCAAATGTGAGGGCTGAAGCTCATTGGCTAGAACTCAAACTGCAAAGGGGCTGGCTCATGTGTGGGAAATGTAGGGGAAAAGGCGTGGCACAGCTTGAAGAAAAGTCGCTTTCAAACTAGGGATTTTATTGCTAATTGAGGTAAGACCCTATTTCTGCTCATAGATTATACATGTAAGAACTACACATTGAAACATCCAGCCCAAAGTGGGAGGTAAAAAAATAATTTCTTAGTCTCCAAACTACCGGAGCATGTCTTTAAACCCCCCTAGAGTCTATTGATACAACTAGGCATCAATCTAAGTAACAGAATAAAAACATCCCTGTCAAAATCCATCAGTTTATGATAGATATATGCATGGGCTGCGTCTCAATCCACTACATGCACCAATGGCAGCCTTCCGCATCTGAGGAAACGTCTGTAAGCGTCAAACAAGATGGTGGTCTCTGTCTAAGTAACAGAATAACAATAAAAGGGGTATAATATGTGTAAATATATGATATATATATATTTCCTGAGCTTTCTAATATCCACTAGATATAGCACAGACACTTCCAAACCTTATTCCTTATGATTTATTTTTGACTGTCTTTTTTGCCATTTATTAATGTGTTATTCAAAGTGTTTCTATGGGCTATAGTAGTAAGGACTAATTCAATTTTATCAAATACATTTTTACATATTTGTTTTTATACCTAAAGGGGTCCTAAAATTCCAAATCAAAAAGCTAAATGATCTTTGGTAAGAACATCTTAAAACAATTCCATATGTTAGCTTAGAACCTTCAATGTGTCAATGTGTTTGTACTTGTCTCTATACAAATAAAAGAAAACCAAACATGTATGATGCTTTCTTTTCTGATATTAAACAGACAAACCTCCCAAAGTTTACTGTTTTGACTGGGTAAATGACGCATCTCCCACTGGCACGCCCATCTCGGGATAGCCGGGCCCCGCCCATTTACCAGGATGCACCATATTAGTCAATGACGTCAACGGAATCTCCTTTTGGAACGTTCCATTTCTTTGGGAACGGCAACTTCGAAGTTCTAACTTGTTATCTTTACTGATAAATGCTTAGATGTATGTTTATGAACTGATATTATGTTGATATCCTCACCCTTTCTCTCGTCAGATGGTGAGCAAGCCTAGAAAACCCTCTGCAAACTATCAGTTGGCATTCAAACTTCCAGCAACTAGAAAGAACACGAGAGACACTAGCCTTCATACATGGTCACTCTCAACAAGAGCTAATAAATAACCTGCCACAATAACCACAAGACTTTGACAGTTTAGCCGAAGTCTACTTCCCGTTTCAGTTTATTTTGGATTTTGCAGAATTTCTTTTGATCTCCTGAAACGATGATATAGCCTACCCTCCTCCGCTTTCAACATGGATTGTGATTCCGCTTCCCGCTGTCCAACTTGGTCTCAAGAGTATTTCATATTATTCTTGATGTAAATCCGAGACTCTCCATTTTATTGTGTAGGTATTAATTTGTGGATGTCCATTACCCATTTCATATGATATGTAATGAATTACAATTCGTATATGTTGTGAATATGTAACATTCTCCAATATGGTCCTCTAAGCTCAATTGGTAGAGCGCTTGTAAAGCCAGGGTAGTGGGTTCGATCCCCCGGGACCACCCATACGTAAAAATGTATGCATGCATGACTGTAAGTCGCTTTGGATAAAAGCATCTGCTAAATGGCATATTATATTATTATTATATGTACAATATGTTACGAATTAAAATGTGTTGTGGCTAATGCTAACGTTAGCTAGGCTAGGGTTAGGGTTAAGGTTAGTTAGATTAAAGGGTTAGTTAACTACAACTCTCCGTTCCCGGTGACAACCTGGTTTAGTTTACCACAACTCTCCTGTCCCGGTGACAACCTGGATAAACTTAGCTAGGACTATCAGACTATATGGTAGCTAGGACTATCAGAAAATATGGTAACTAGGACTATAAGGCTATATAATAGCTACACTATCAGACTATTGGTAGCTAGGACTATCAGACTATATGGTAGCTAGGACTATCAGACTATATGGTAGCTAGAACTATCAGACTATATGGTAGCTAGGACTATAAGACTATATGGTAGCTAGGACTATAAGACTATATGGTAGCTAGGACTATCAGGACTATATGGTAGCTAGGACTATAAGACTATATGGTAGCTGGGTCTATTAGACTGTATGGCAGCTAGGACTATCAGACTATCTGGTAGCTAGGACTATCAGACTATATGGTAGCTAGGACTATCACACTATATGGTAGCTAGGCCTATAAGACTATATGGTAGCTAGGCCTATAAGACTATATGGTAGTTAGGTCTATCAGACTGTATGGTAGCTAGGACTATCAGACTATATGGTAGCTATGACTATCAGACTATATGGTAGTTATGACAATCAGACTATATGGTAGCTAGGACTATCAGACTATATGGTAGCTATGACTATAAGACTATATGGTAGCTAGGACTATCAGACTATCTGGTAGCTAGGACTATAAGACTATCTGGTAGCTAGGACTATCAGACTATATGGTAGCTAGGACTATAAGACTATATGGTAGCTAGGACTATCAGACTGTATGGTAGCTAGGACTATCAGACTATATGGTAGCTAGGACTATCAGACTATATGGTAGCCAGGACTATCAGACTATATGGTAGCTATGACTATAAGACTATATGGTAGCTAGGACTATCAGACTATCTGGTAGCTAGGACTATAAGACTATCTGGTAGCTAGGACTATCAGACTATATGGTAGCTAGGACTATAAGACTATATGGTAGCTAGGACTATCAGACTGTATGGTAGCTAGGACTATCAGACTATATGGTAGCTAGGGACTATCAGACTATATGGTAGCCAGGACTATCAGACTATATGGTAGCTAGGACTATAAGACTATATGGTAGCTAGAACTATCAGACTATATGGTAGCTAGGACTATCAGACTATGTGGTAGCTAGGACTATCACACTATATGGTAGCTATGACTATCAGACTATATGGTAAAGCTAGGACTATAAGACTATATGGTAGCTAGGACTATCACACTATATGGTAGCTAGGACTATCACACTATATGGTAGCTAGGACTATCAGACTGTATGGTAGCTAGGACTATCACACTATATGGTAGCTAGGACTATCATACTATATGGTAGCTAGGACTATAAGACTATATGGTAGCTAGGACTATCAGACTATATGGTATCTAGGACTATCAGACTATATGGTAGCTAGGACTATCAGACTATATGGTAGCTAGGACTATAAGACTATATGGTAGCTAGGACTATCAGACTATATGGTAGCTAGGACTATCAGACTATATGGTAGCTAGGACTATCAGACTATATGGTAGCTAGGACTATAAGACTATATGGTAGCTAGGACTATCAGACTATATGGTAGCTAGGACTATCAGACTATATGGTAGCTAGGACTATCAGACTATATGGTAGCTAGGACTATCAGACTATATGGTAGCTAGGACTATCAGACTATATGGTAGCTAGGACTATAAGACTATATGGTAGCTAGGACTATCAGACTATATGGTAGCTAGGACTATCAGACTATATGGTAGCTAGGACTATCAGACTATATAGTAGCTAGGACTATCAGACTATATGGTAGCTAGGACTATCAGACTATATGGTAGCTAGGACTATAAGACTATATGGTAGCTAGGACTATCAGACTATATGGTAGCTAGGACTATCAGACTATATGGTAGCTAGGACTATAAGACTATATGGTAGCTAGGACTATCAGACTATATGGTAGCTGGGACTATCAGACTATATGGTAGCTAGGACTATAAGACTATATGGTAGCTAGGACTATCAGACTATATGGTAGCTGGGACTATCAGACTATATGGTAGCAAGGACTATAAGACTATGATGTCTAATCAATCTCTGACCTCTGGAGACAGACATAGCGGAGCACCATATTAGGTAAATGACGTCAACGGAATCTCCTTTTGGAACGTTCAATTTCTTGGGAACGGCAACTTCGAAGTTCTAACTTGTTATCTTTACCGATAAATGCGATAGATGTATGTTTATAAACTGATATTATGTTGATATCCTCACCCTTTCGTCGTCAGATGGTGAGCAAGCCTAGAAAACCCCTGCAAACTGTCAGTTGGCATTCAAACTTCCAGCAACTAGAAAGAACATGAGAGACACTCACATCATTAAGATTATAATTCCTATAGCTTTTAATAGACCGACCAACCGAGCAGCTTCATTCATCATGCATGAATGAAATTATAGTCATTGCCCGGGACTAAACTAACTGGGCATGTTCGCTGAGCAGGACCCAACGGTTTTTAACGTTCAGGTAGATATAGGCCTCTACTATGAACAAACATGTCTCTCTGACATTTAGAATAAGAAATCAGGTCGGCTCTATATGTGGTAACTATATCTGAAACATTCGACAACGTTTTTGGCGACTGAACTTTGCTTTGGGGTATATTCATCAGGAACCAAACGGAAACAAACCGGACGAAACAGGGAGGGACTAACCTGAACTTGTCCAGTGAGAAACGCTCGTTTTTGTTGTAAAACGTTTAGCTACGATGTGCACGATTGAATACACACCTGGAAAGTATGAGAAAGCTCTCCTGCTGGTGATTAGTACATTAAAACCACGTTCAGTAGCCAAATGTTGTCGAAATGTTGCCGATAGAAATGCCATGAATAGAGCGGAAGTGATTCCTTATTCTAAATGTCTGAGGCATGTTTGTCCTACATAGTGTATTTCTATCTGAACGTTCCAAAACGTTGCTTCTTGCTGAACGCGCCCCAATAATGTTTTTATACACGGAAGTATAAGTGAAGTAAAATAGGTATAGCTACACACCAGGTCACTGCAGCGGGGACTCGAGGTAAGGGTTTTCTAACAATCGGTCATAATAACGTGGTAAGGGTTTTCTAACAATCGATCATAATAACGTGTTAAATGAAGGTTAGGCCCTACTTACTACATTTTAGCTGGTCTAGACTAGACTTGAGAGTCTGACCAACTGTCAAAAGCGAGTCAACATTAGGATGAGAAGTTCCTGCTGTCTAGTAGATGTAGTTGTCTAGAGGAAATGCCAACACATTTACAGTCTAGTTTGATTTGTTTCCTAATATAACCGAACTTTTCTCCAAACCGGCACCTATAACTTGGCTGTGGTAGGAGACGTGGAAGCGCGTCTTGCGCGCAGTCTAACTCAGGCAAGGTGCCGGTTTGGAGAAAAGTTCGGTTCAGACGGATTTCTATAAAGGTCTACAGATATACACACATGATATAATCCGGACCAATGGATAAGGAGTTATGGATGATCGATATTCAGTAACAGGATTTTGGGAAACAAGTATCCTATCTGCCTACAAAATGTTGGCAGTTATTTTCCAGACTTTGCACTGTAGCCACCAAGGACGCCAATGCGCGCATGCGCAGCGTCCTATATAGGGGTAAGTATATAAATAAGAATGAATAGAAGGTCGTCTCCATTCAAGTCAATGATGCCATAATGGGTGGACTGGCAGCCGTTTGGAGTGTTTCCCGACCGCTGGTCACCTTTTCAACGCTTATCTTGTAGAATCCAGCAATGGCGCTGGTCCCATTAATTAGCTTTTTTCCTAATGGTTCCGCATGTCTTGATCTAACCATCTTCAACCTGACCGGCTAGCTATGTCACCTATGTATGAACACGATGAGGTGTATCTTATATGCTAACGTTAGCTAGCAGGCTAGATGGTTGTCTTATTCTGGCATTCGCTCATGATCTGCTTCAGACCGCTTGCCTTCTGCCTAGGCAGTTTAGCTACAACGCTTGAGCTGGTCCCATGGTTGAATCAGAGCGGTATATCCTCAAATCACTTACAAGCCCTTAACCAACAATGCAGTTTTTAAGAAAAAATATAAAAAGAGCAAATAATTAAAGAGCAGTAGTAAAATGAAATAACAGTAGGGAGGTTATATACAGGGGGTACTGGTACAGAGTCAATGTGCAGGGGGAACCGGTTAGTGGAGACCCATGCCAGGAAGTAAAAGCAGGAACAGATTAATAGACATGTCCATTGGAAAATTACAGATGTGGTGATTTGTGCTCGTGCACATAATTACATGACCTGAGCTCTCCCAGTAAAACGTATCCTGTCTGAACAGGGCTATAGGCAACGCCTCTGATTAGATCTGGACAGGGATATAGGCAACGCCTCTGATTAGATCTGGACAGGGATATAGGCAACGCCTCTGATTAGATCTGGACAGGGATATAGGCAACACCTCTGATTAGATCTGGACAGGGATATAGGCAACGCCTCTGATTAGATCTGGACAGGGATATAGGCAACGCCTCTGATTAGATCTGGACAGGGATATAGGCAACGCCTCTGATTAGATCTGGACAGGGATATAGGCAACGCCTCTGATTAGATCTGGACAGGGATATAGGCAACGCCTCTGATTAGATCTGAACAGGGATATAGGCAACGCCTCTGATTAGATCTGAACAGGGATATAGGCAACGCCTCTGATTAGATCTGAACAGGGCTATAGGCAACGCCTCTGATTAGATCTGAACAGGGATATAGGCAACGCCTCTGATTAGATCTGAACAGGGATATAGGCAACGCCTCTGATTAGATCTTGATTTAGTCACATGCACAGATGTAGTTGCGTCAGTGAAATACTTCAGCTCCGAGCTCCAACAGTGTGAATGAAACAATACATTTTTTAATAATACAAACTAACATAATGGGGAACAGGTTAAATAGGGAGGACAAACTAACATAATGGGGAACAGGTTAAATAGGGAGGACAAACTAACATAATGGGAACAGGTTAAATAGGGAGGACAAACTAACATAATGGGGAACAGGTTAAATAGGGAGGACAAACTAACATAATGGGGAACAGGTTAAATAGGGAGGACAAACTAACATAATGGGGAACAGGTTAAATAGGGAGGACAAACTAACATAATGGGGAACATGTTAAATAGGGAGGACAAACTAACATAATGGGGAACAGGTTAAATAGGGAGGACAAACTAACATAATGGGGAACAGGTTAAATAGGGAGGACAAACTAACATAATGGGGAACAGGTTAAATAGGGAGGATAAACTAACATAATGGGGAACAGGTTAAATAGGGGAGGACAAACTAACATAATGGGGAACATGTTAAATAGGGAGGACAAACTAACATAATGGGGAACATGTTAAATAGGGAGGACAAACTAACATAATGGGGAACAGGTTAAATAAGGAGGACAAACTAACATAATGGGGAACAGGTTAAATAGGGAGGACAAACTAACATAATGGGGAACAGGTTAAATAGGGAGGACAAACTAACATAATGGGGAACAGGTTAAATAGGGAGGACAAACTAACATAATGGGGAACAGGTTAAATAGGCAGACAAACTAACATAATGGGGAACAGGATAAATAGGGAGGACAAACTAACATAATGGGGAACAGGTTAAATAGGGAGGACAAACTAACATAATGGGGAACAGGTTAAATAGGAGGACAAACTAACATAATGGGAACAGGTTAAATAGGGAGGACAAACTAACATAATGGGGAACAGGTTAAATAGGGAGGACAAACTAACATAATGGGGAACAGGTTAAATAGGGAGGACAAACTAACATAATGGGGAACAGGTTAAATAGGAGGACAAACTAACATAATGGGAACAGGTTAAATAGGGAGGACAAACTAACATAATGGGGAACAGGTTAAATAGTGAGGGCAAACTAACATAATGGGGAACAGGGTTAAATAGGGAGGACAAACTAACATAATGGGGAACAGGTTAAATAGGGAGGACAAACTAACATAATGGGGAACAGGTTAAATAGGGAGGACAAACTAACATAATGGGGAACAGGTGCGCAACAACAGACAACAATCAAATGAACATAGAAATATAGAACATAGAGCGGCAGCAGCTAGTACTCTGGTGACGACGAACACTGAGGCCTGCCCGAGCCAGAAGGAAGGGCAGTCTCGGCAGAATCCGTGACAGTACCCCCCGACACCGGGCAGAGACGGTGGGTTTGTGCCCCTAGGCGACGTTGTTGCCGGTGATGTCTGGTGGAGGACCTGCCTTACAACAGGCCTACAAGCCCTCAGTCCAGCCTCTCTCCAGCCTATTGCGGACAGTCTGAGCACTGATGGAAGGATTGTGTGTTCCTGGTGTAACTCGGGCAGTTGTTGTTGCCATCCTGTACCTGTCTTGCAGGTGTGATGTTCGGATGTACCGATCCTGTGCAGGTGTTGTTACACGTGGTCTGCCACTGCAAGGATTTTCAGCTGTCCGTCCTGTCTCCCTTTAGCGCTGTCTTAGGTGTCTCACAGTACGGACATTGCAATGTATTGCCTTGGCCACATCTGCAGTCCTCATGCCTCCTTGCAGCATGCCTAAGGCACGTTCATGCAGATGAGCAAGGACCCTGGGCATCTTTCTTTTGGTGTTTTTCAGAGTCAGTAGAAAGGCCTCTTTAGTGTCCTAAATTTTCAAAACTGTGACCTTAATTGCCTACCATCTGTAAGATGTTAGTGTCTTAACGACCGTTTCACAGGTGCATGTAAATTAATTGTTTATGGTTCATTGAACAAGCATGGGAAACAGTGTTTAAACCCTTTACAATGAAGATCTGTGAAGTTATTTGGATTTCTATGAATTATCTTTGAAAGACAGGGTCTCTTTTTTTGCAGAGTTTATATTCTTGTTTTACGCCATTGTAATAGATACATTCACATTTAGTTGGTGTATGTTTTGTTTACATGGGCTAAAAAGTTTAATTGAATGAATAAACCTAATCATTATTTAACTGTTCTACTATTAACTGACTATGTACTTTCGTCTTCCAGAGATCCTACGTGTTGAAACATACCAGTGATGCTGCAGAAACAACCTGGGACATGGCTTCTGCAAGACAATCTGCTTTAGAGTACATTACAAATGGAAGGCTACGTCTCATCGGAAGGCTCCAGAATCTTCCCCTCATTGTGGAAAACCTGTTCCAGTGCAAGATTCTTCACGGGGAGCAAGTCAGTAAAATTGAGGCTCAAGTTGACTGTTCTGAACAAACCAGAAACATACTGGACTGGGTCTCGGTCAAAGGAGAGGCTGCATGCTATGAGTTGCTGAAAATTCTACACATCACAAGGAAGAGGACCTTAGACGACGCTGACTTACAGCAATGGATCAGCTGCTTCCCCTTTAAGGAAGACCCAGAGATGACAGACTACCTTGTTGGTAAGTGATCGTATGGTATCCTCTTAGTATACACTATATAGTATACAATTAGCTTATAGACAGGGTTTGTACTTTAGGCACTATTCCTTTGGTTCCATGGTGCTGGCGAAGCTATTTGAAGCGCATATTGAAAGGGGTTAATGTACCTTTTTAGATTGTTCATCAAAAATAAGTGCGACCAATGCACTCTTCGTGAAGTAAAAATGCCTTTATTATAATGGCATGTTCAATAGAGATTTGTCATTGTCCTCCCTGATGAAGGCTACGCTGAAAAGCATCAGAGTTTTTATACATATTGTTCTATTGAACATGCCATCATAATACAGGCATTTTAACTTTGTTTTTAGTGCCCCTTGGTTCTTCTTGCTTTTGATGACCATTTAGCCCCAAAAGAGCACCTTCAATCTACAAAGATCTACTAGTGTATCCTTGTAGCTTTCTGTCCTGATTTTCTCTAGTCCTTTAGATTGGCTTTGATTTGTTTGCAAAGTGCATTTACTCTCTCTTCCCTTAATACCCTTATTTTAGGTTCAAAACCCTGTCACGGATATCAGACACAGCTGAAATGTAAAGCACGGAAGATCACAAATGGTGCATGGAAACAAAGCTGTAGTCTCCTACCAGAGACATGTAGAAATGAGGGGACTTTATCTTACACCCCTCTTGTGTTAGATACAGATTTGCATTCATCTCTCTCCAAAATTAAAGTGAAGAGCAAAAGATGCAAGAAAGCTCGCCCTAAAAAGCTAAAGAGCTTCATCCCCACGGCCAAACAGGAAACATCCCCTGCTGACCTGCTTAGGACACATGAGAAAAAAATCCTCCTTTTTGGAAAACCTGGAATTGGAAAAACAACAGTCGCCCATCAAATGTTGAACCTCTGGGCAGAGAAAGATCACAGAGAACTAGATTACATGTTTTATTTTGACGTGAGAGACATTTCACACAGAAAACCCATGAGCCTGGAGGACCTTCTCTTTAACATGTACAGTGAGCCCAAAAAAAGTAAAGAAGAAGTGTTACAGGATATTAAGGAGAACTCTGAAAACGTTGTCATCATATTTGATGGAATCACAGACCTCTCCTCTCTGTCGGTATAAAGGAACTTATGGAGAACCTCCTCCCTGATGCAAAAGATTGTGACCACATGCAGACCAGATCAATCTGAAGACTTCCTGACAGACTGGCCCGCAGACTGGTTCAGAGTGGAGGTGAAAGGGTTCAGTGATGCATCCATCAGGGCTTACTTAACAGAGATGCTGAGTGCTGATCCTGACTCCTTGAGCAGTGTGTTAAACAACCTAGAGTTGTTCAGTCTGTGCCATGTCCCAATGTATGCACTGATGGTGGTTACCTGCATTTATTTCCCTACCTCAGAGGCTTCTAAACAGACATGCACTATAACTGAAATGCACAGCAACGTCCTCCGTCAGTGCATCAAACAACACAGTGGCATACGACTTAAGGATATCGACAATTATCTCAAAGAAAACAGAGAGAAAATATTGTCTTTGGCAGAAATAGCTTTTCATGCAACAAATGAAAAAAACATGAACTTGACAACACTGAGCTGTGAAGAAAGCAGTGTCCATTTTGCGTTCTTGGGAGCACTTATGGTTAAGGTTGCACCCACAGCGTCAGACACTTACTGTGCATTTCTCCACTACACAATGCAGGAGTTCTTTGGTGCCCTTTGGCTCTTACAGAATCCAGATCAAATCAGAGCGGTTCTAGAGAAGTGCCAGACTGAAGAATGGAAACACACAAAACACTTGATTCCCTTCCTGTGTGGGCTTCTGAATGAGAGGAATATTAGATTGGTAAACGGTCTAGTTCCAGATCAACAGATCAAGAAGACGTCAGATTGGTTCTTCAAGGAAGTGGTGAACACATTTCTTCCATCTCAAACAAACCAAGATCATGCAGAAGGTGGTGCTCCTGAGTTTGAGATAGATCTTCTGTTTTTGTGTCAGTGCTTGTATGAACATCAGTCTACTGAGGCCTGTCTCCTTCTCCTGGACAAACTGGACTATCATCTAGACCTGAGTGGAGAACATCTTGATCCTCACCAGTGCTGTGCAGTGTCTTATGTGACCAGTCAGTCTGCAGAGAGAAAGGTTGGCTTGGACCTGAACGACTGCATTGTGTCAGACCAAGGAGTAAGGCTGATACTGGGCTCTCTGAAGAATGTCAGACATCTTGGGTAAGTTTATTATCTGTGTACAAACTAACCTAATTAAAGAAAGATTGGTAATCACCTAACCATTCATGCAACTCCTTTAATTCCTTGTTTGTCACAGCTGTATCATGGCTGAATGTCTACCATTTGAGATCAGGTTGCATCTCTCTGTAAATTAACAAACTTTCTCAAGACTTTTTGTCCAATCTGTTTTCTGATGATACATCTGACCCTTCAATGAATATCAGACATCTTGGGTAATATTTGTGTTATATATTTGTGTTATTTAATTCACCAGTTTATTTCCAATTATCCAGTCAAAGAAAGAGAAATTGGGGTGAAGCAACTGATCTTTATAACAATATATATTATATTCTCTTCCATTCAGATACTTAGTTATAAACACTTCTGTGTCATGCTACTTTGAAATAATCTGTATAATTTAATTTGTAATCTAATCTCTTTTAAAGGCCCTCCTCTGGTGATTCATCTGACCCCTCAATGCTGTGTCAACTCTGGACAACTTTGCTGAGCAGTGTGGCAGAGATGGACTTCACCAGCTTACTTGGTCTCTGTGGAAATGAGTTGCACCTTCCAGTCCAGGGTGAAAGACGAGTGTTTGAGAGAGCAGAAGAAGTGATGAAGCAGAGTCTAGAGAGGGTTCATCTCTGTCTACACTGGGGTCAGAGAACTCTTCTCAGTGAAGCTCTCAGCAAAACCATTTTAAAGTGTTTACCTAATATCAACAAACTCAGGTGAGTGTTTCCACAGCCAATATATATTTACACAATGTCTTTGTGACTATTCATTTATTTAAGTCAGTTGAGAACATATTGTTCTCATTTCCAATGACAACCTATCAAATGGCTAAGACAGACAAACAAGACATTGCAACAACACAACAAGATAGACATGATGACAACAGTATTCAGTCTGTAAAAAGAGGCAGCAGTCACATTCTCCCTGCTTCTATCTGAACATAGACATTCTTATGTTTTATGGGTCACAGGTTTACCCCACTAGAACATCAGAGAGGATCCCCTGAAAGACTGGAGACAGAAGAGAAAGCAGTCCTACTAGATTTGTGTCTACAAGCAGCACTAGATCACAGAGAAACTTTCCAGAGAGCTGTGAACACACTGCTGTCACTGTTCTCTGTGTATCAAACTGAGAGATATGACATCCTGCTGGATCTGTACTCACATGTGAAGTACAATAGGAAACAATCAGCCAGGTGTGTCCTTCCATCATTGAAACCACTTTTACCAGTCAGCTCCTGCAGTCTGGTCCATAGACCTCTCAGAGAGAAAGGCCTCCCTCCTCCTAGAAGTGCTGAAACTCCAACCAGGGAAGAAACCAGTAGAGCTGAAGGACTGGTCAGATGAAGAGAGTGAAGTGAGGAGTTTCCTTCAGTGTCTGCCCTATATCTCACAGCTGAGGTGAGGGAGTTTATCCAACAAGAGTCCATGTGTCATTGAACTGGTGGAGATAGTATTTCTGTTTTTACATCGTCCTTATCTGTTTAATACATGCACATATGAAGATGCTGTAGCAACTGTAAGTCAGTAGGAATTGAAATTGAACAAAATTCCAATTCATAGTTGTATTGTTATAGAAAGATGGAGTCATAAAGTGCTATTGGTTTTCAGTTCCCCAACCCTGTTACTCATATCAGTCCTCATCACTCACCTGTATATCATCTGTGTTTTAAACTGTTTGTTCAGATTTCCTCTACTAAAGGATAATATAGAGAGGACAAGGAGAGAAAGATATTCCTACCGAATCTGTGTCTTCAAGCAGCTCTCCATGAGAGAGGAACCATACAAACAACTGTAGAGAAAGTGTTTGTTTCTGTCTGAAGTATATCACAATCAGAAATGTGATTTCCTGCTGGATCTGTACTCGCATGTGAAGGACTATGAGACTCAAACAGGCAGGAGTGTCCTTCCAGCATTACAGCCAGTTTACCAGTCAGCTCCTGCAGTCTGGTTCATAGACCTCTCAAAGAGAAAGGCCTCCCTCCTCCTAGAAGTGCTGAAACTCCAACCAGAGAAGACACCAGTAGAGCTGAAGGACTGGTCAGA
The DNA here is from genome assembly GCF_020615455.1 of Coregonus clupeaformis. Lineage (NCBI taxonomy): Eukaryota > Metazoa > Chordata > Actinopteri > Salmoniformes > Salmonidae > Coregonus > Coregonus clupeaformis. The sequence continues at coordinate 249,055 of NW_025534120.1, read as the reverse complement.
TGAAGAGAGTGAAGTGAGGAGTTTCCTTCAGTGTCTGCCCTACATCTCACAGCTGAGGTGAGTCTGAACATGTGTGGTGGTTAGTGATTATGTGATGCTAGTGATTATTATCTTGTACAAACATTGTAATATAAATCTTCAAGTGTTGGTGAATCTGGTAACATTTATACTCAGATTTCTTGACATAACAAATGTTGCATTACTAAATGTCACACAGATATTGTGAATTTTTCTTAAATTTTGTGATGCTAGAAATTTGTCTTTTAGAAATCTTGTGGATTTTATCTTTGAGACGTTTTGTAACATGAAACCTGAAAGTTTATACTCAGAATACCTAATCTAATCAAGGTATATTAGTGTTTTATATTTCATTAATCTTTTGTTCTTCCACTTTGACATTACAGAGTATTTTGAGTAATTTCTTGACAAAAACATTCTAATTGATTCCATTTTAATTCCAGGTTGTAACACAATAAAACATATGTAAGGGGATTGAATACTAATGCAAGGCACTGTATGTACAAACATTGCTGTAACTTTAACCTCATAGTCATTGTATCATGTCAAAGTGCTGGAGTACAGAGCCAAAACAACCAAAAATGTGTCACTGTCCCAATACTTTTGGACTGTCTCCTAAATGTCTGATTTCATGTCCCCCCGTGTCCTGCTGTTTCAGCTGTGATGATGACAGGTTCTTCCAGAGGGTGTGTGAGTCCGTCCCTGTGAGGTCCAGAGAGGAGGACCAGCAGTTGGCCTCTCTCCTCCAGGCCTTGGGCTCCACCCTGTCACTGGGAGGAGAGTTACCCAGGAAAACCTGCAGGTCTGTGGGGAGAGTCCTGGGTCGCTGTGCCTCCAGAGTGGACCTCACTCTTACCCCCAGCAAGATCTCTCTCCAAGGAGCCTTACTTATTGTGAGACATGAGTCAAAGCTACACAAGCTCAGGTATGTTCAGTAAGACAGCTTTTACAGGTGTTGGGTTCTAACTTGAAACAATCCTTATTCATGTTACCATATTAGAACTGGGTGAATGCAAATCTACTGGGGGAGAAAGGGGAAAGTTGACATTCTGTCAGAACATGTCATTGTTAAATCTCATGTATCCTATGGAAAGGAGAAGGGTAATCTCATGTATCCTATGGAGAGGAGAAGGGTAACCGTCTGGTAGGACAGCCGTGAGTGAGGAGTTCAATCAACCTGGTTTGAGCATGGACTAGTTGTCTGTTAGGTTCTGATAAACAGAGTGAAGAACTTACACAGGTCTATTGAATAGTTTATTTTCCTATTGAGCATTTTATCTGACAAGGTTTCTCTGTTTAAAGTGACTTGAGTTTTGTCTTTTCATTCCAGGCTGAATGTGGGCATGGCAGTGAAACTGTCCAGACTGGTTAGGAGGACAGGAGAGGTGCTACTCCACTGACTGTCCCAGAGTTCTCCCTGGTCCTAAAGAGCAACCAGCCACCAGAGAGTGTTATCCAGGGCTCTGAGTAGTGTGGCATCCCTGCTGAGACTCTGGAGGGTTCAGTGTCTGGACCTGACTGACTTCTGGATCCAGGGTCACTCTCTCATCACACTGCTGTGTCACCAGGGACCTCTCTCTCTCAGGTCAGTCTGAAGCTGATGTTTTTTAGAAGTAGAAATAGTAACTTCATTCATGTGTTTTTCTTCATATTTCTGACTGCCTTTATGTTCCAACCTCCTAGACTGAACTCAGACACTCTGCAGCAGCTGACTGTAGTTGTGTATGAAGCTCAGGACAAGGACTTGACTCAGTGGTTCCTGGAGAAGGTTGGTGGAGACCTGACCTCCTGCAGGCTGGACCTGGAAGTGCTTCTCTCTCTGCTGCAGCATTCAACCCACAGCATCACTGTGGACCTCAGGAAGAACAGGCTCCTAGAGAAGAACATCTCAGATCTTCTCCCCTTTCTGGGAAGGGTTATATTCAAGAGGTGGGAGAACTTCTTTCTCTATTCAGACTTTCTAGAAAGAAGAACATAACTATTTATATCCAGTGACATGTTGTTCTGAGTGATCCTCTGTAATATCATTAGGGTTTTATTCAAGAGGTGAGAGATCTTTATTCAATATTTATAGACTTTAATTATTAATGTCCTATCCAGCCAGTTGTTGCTATGTGAGTTATCCTTTATAAAACCTTGACATAACCACAACAATCCATTCTCCATGTTTGTTCAGGTCCAGTTCCAGCTTTGTAAAGTCCACCATCAGACAGATCTATGACAGCAGAGCCAGTGACTGTGTGTCCAGTTTGTTGAGGTCTTCAGACCATTGGATCAACCTGAACAGCAGAGAGCTGGACAGAGTGGACTGTACTGCTCTGTGTTTTACCCTGCAGCACTGCCACCAAGTCAAAGTCAACCTGCTGTGGACCTCCATACCACCGGGGAGATAGAGAGCATCCTGCCTCTTCTGGACAGAGTCTCCCAACTCAGGTTTAGTTGGCACTTTTGACCCTGCTAGAATGGATAGAACTATGAGGCGCTCCACTTTCTGACTGATTTAACCATTAACCCTAACCTTAGTCTAATGCACTTAACTTTAACCTCACCTAGGAGTGGAATTTTGATTTGATTTATTTCACCTTTATTTAACCAGGTAGGCCAGTTGAGAACAAGTTCTCATTTACAACTGTGACCTGGCCAAGATAAAGCAAAGCAGTGCGATAAAAACAACAACACAGAGTTACATATGGGGGTAAAACAAAACATAAAGTCAAAAATACAACAGAAAATATATATACAGTGTGTGCAAATGTAGTAAGTTATGGAGGTAAGGCAAAAAATAGGCCATAGTGCAAAATAATTACAATTTAGTATTAACACTGGAGAGATAGATGTGCAGAAGATGATGTGCAAATAGAGATACTGGGGTGCAAAAGAGCAAAATAAATAACAATATGGGGATGAGGTAGTTGGGTGGGCTAATTACAGATGGGCTGTGTACAGGTGCAGTGATCGGTAAGCTGCTCTGACAACTGATGCGTAAAGTTAGTGAGGGAGATAAGAGTCTCCAGCTTCAGAGATTTTTGCAGTTCATTCCAGTCATTAGCAGCAGAGAACTGGAAGGAATGGTGGCCAAAGGAGGTGTTGGCTTTGGGGATGACCAGTGAGATATACCTGCTGGAGCGCATACTACGGGTGGGTGTTGCTATGGTGACCAATGAGCTAAGATAAGGTGGGGATTTGCCTAGCAGTGATTTATAGATGACCTGGAGCCAGTGGGTTTGACGACGAACATGTAGTGAGGACCAGCCAACAAGAGCGTACAGGTCACAGTGGTGGGTAGTGTATGAGGCTTTGGTGACAAAACGGATGGCACTGTGATAGACTACATCCAATTTGCTGAGTAGAGTGTTGGAGGCTATTTTGTAAATGACATCGCCGAAGTCAAGGATCGGTAGGATAGTCCGTTTTACGAGGGCATGTTTGGCAGCATGAGTGAAGGAGGCTTTGTTGCGAAATAGGAAGCCGATTCTAGATTTAACTTTTGATTGGAGATGCTTAATGTGAGTCTGGAAGGAGAGTTTACGGTCTAACCAGACACCTAGGTATTTGTAGTTGTCCACATACTCTAGGTCAGACCCGTCGAGAGTAGTGATTCTAGTCGGGTGGGTGCAAGCAGCGTTCGATTGAAGAGCATGCACTTAGTTTTACTAGTGTTTAAGAGCAGTTGGAGGCTACGGAAGCAGTGTTGTATGGCATTGAAGCTTGTTTGGAGGTTTGTTAACACAGTGTCCAATGAAGGGCCAGATGTATACAAAATGGTGTCGTTTTCGTAGAGGTGGATCTGAGCGTCACCAGCAGCAAGAGCGACATCATTGATATTGTAGTGTATTGACAACACCATGATGATGGTGTTAAATGTGTTTCAAATGGAACTGAAAGAATGTTGATTTTTGGGATCAAGAGGGAAGGTTTTAGTGTGACGCCACATATGACACAGGAAGTGTGTGGTAGATACGGGGATTGGACAGTAGAGGGAGCCACCCACATCTTGGAAGGCTATATATAAGGGGGGACAACGACGGAGAGGCAGA
>NW_025534120.1:217500-242500 GCF_020615455.1 Coregonus clupeaformis | reverse complement strand
GTGTGTGTGTGAGATCATATGGGTGTCTCTGTTGCTGGGAGCAACTGTTGGAGGATGGAGATCTGTTGTCTAATGTTCTAATAATTATTAATAATAGTAATGTTCTTCTCTACAGACTCTTCAACAGAATCCAGGACAGAAGACCCCTCCTGACAGACAAGAGGTTTGAGATCTGGTGAAGATAATGTTGTATAATGACAGTATAATGTGGTCAATGTATATAGAAGGCTGGTTCAAAATTACACTGATTGATCTGAGTCCATAAAAATAGTCTTAGGGACAGGAATGTATAATCTGGTGGACAGACGTCTTACATGTGTTGTCAATCAGGTCCTTAAAAAACACAGGAACATGTGTATTATAACTGTAGGATAGGAATATGTAGTTTTATTGACCACTAACAGTTTGTGTGTAAATACTTTAAATATTCATACATTATTTTGTATCTAATTTTTAAAGAAAATGATTGGTATACCTTGTTTTATTAATATCTACATGGTACTGTAATACTCAGTTAGACAGACATACAGTAGGTCAACTACATGGTACTGTAATACTCAGTTAGACAGACATACAGTAGGTCAACTACATGGTACTGTAATACTGTTAGACAGACATACAGTAGGTCAACTACATGGTACTGTAATACTGTTAGACAGACATACAGTAGGTCAACTACATGGTACTGTAATACTCAGTTAGACAGACATACAGTAGGTCAACTACATGGTACTGTAATACTGTTAGACAGACATACAGTAGGTCAACTACATGGTACTGTAATACTGTTAGACAGGCATACAGTAGGTCAACTACATGGTACTGTAATACTGTTAGACAGACATACAGTAGGTCAACTACATGGTACTGTAATACTGTTAGACAGACATACAGTAGGTCAACTACATGGTACTGTAATACTGTTAGACAGACATACAGTAGGTCAACTACATGGTACTGTAATACTGTTAGACAGACATACAGTAGGTCAACTACATGGTACTGTAATACTGTTAGACAGACATACAGTAGGTCAACTACATGGTACTGTAATACTGTTAGACAGACATACAGTAGGTCAACTAGTGTAAATCATGTATAAACTACTGTGTTACTATATCAACAGAACTGGTTGCTACAGCTGCAACAGTTCAATCATGTATAAACTACTGTCTTATCAACAGACCCATTAAAGAGATTCTCTGATACTTTTGTATACTTTTTAGACAGTAGTGCTGAAAGTAGCACTCAGGAGCCAAAAGTGGTCCCCGATAATTGCATACTATGTCACATATGTGCAGATATGTGCACCACATCATTGGTCTCCCTCTCTCGCTCTGCTGGGTAGGCCTCTTGCTAGCTGTCACTCAAATGTGAGGGGCTGAAGCTCATTGGCTAGAACTCAAACTGCAAAGTGGCTGACTCATGTGGGGGGAAATGTAGGGGAAAAGACGTGGCACAGCTTGAAGAAAAGTCGCTTTCAAACTAGGGATTTTATAGCTAATTGAGGTAAGACCGTATTTCTGCTCATAGATTATACATGTAAGAACTACACATTGAAACATCCAGCCCAAAGTGGGAGGTTAAAAAAATAATTTCTTAGTCTCCAAACTACCGGAGCATGTCTTTAAACCCCCCTAGAGTCTATTGATACAACTAGGCATCAATCTAAGTAACAGAATAAAAACATCCCTGTCAAAATCCATCAGTTTATGATAGACGACATCCGATCCTCGTTTGTTAAGTCTAATGACACTGCTGGTCCTGCTCACACTGCCCTACCCTATGCTTTGACTTCTTTCTCCCCTCTCTCTCCAGATAAAATCTTGCGACTTGTGACTGCAGGCCGCCCAACAACCTGCCCGCTTGACCCCATCCCCTCCTCTCTTCTCCAGACCATCTCCGGTGACCTTCTCCCCTACCTCACCTCGCTGATCAACTCATCCTTGACCGCTGGCCATGTCCCTTCCGTCTTCAAGAGAGCGAGAGTTGCACCCCTTCTCAAAAAACCAACACTCGATCCCACTGATGTCAACAACTACAGACCAGTATCCCTTCTTTCTTTTCTTTCCAAAACTATTGAGCGTGCCGTCTTTAGCCAACTCTCTTGCTATCTCTCTCAGAATGACCTTCTTGATCCAAACCAGTCAGGTTTCAGGACTGGTCATTCAACTGAGACTGCTCTTCTCTGTGTCACGGAGGCTCTCCACTGCTAAAGCTAACTCTCTCTCCTCTGCTCTTGTCCTTCTAGACCTGTCTGCTGCCTTTGATACTGTGAACCATCAGATCCTCCTCTCCACCCTCTCCGAGCTGGGCATCTCCGGCGCGGCTCACTCCCTGGATTGCGTCCCTACCTGACCGGTCGCTCCTACCAAGTGGCGTGGCGAGAAGCTGTCTCCGCACCACGTGCTCTCACCACTGGTGTCCCCCAGGGCTCAGTTCTCGGCCCTCTCCTATTCTCCCTATACACCAAGTCACTTGGCTCTGTCATATCCTCACATGGCCTCTCCTATCATTGCTACGCTGACGATACACAACTAATCTTCTCCTTTCCCCTTCTGATAACCAGGTGGCGAATCGCATCTCTGCATGTCTGGCAGACATATCAGTATGGATGACGGATCACCACCTCAAGCTGAACCTTGGCAAGACTGAGCTGCTCTTCCTCCCGGGGAAGGACTGCCCGTTCCATGATCTCGCCATCACGGTTGACAACTCCGTTGTATCCCTCCTCCCAGAGTGCGAAGAGCCTTGGCGTGACCCTGGACAACACCCTGTCGTTTCTCCGCTAACATCAAGGCGGTGACCCGATCCTGCAGGTTCATGCTCTACAACATTCGGAGAGTACGACCCTGCCTTACACAGGAAGCGGCACAGGTCCTAATCCAGGCACTTGTCATCTCCCGTCTGGATTACTGCAACTCGCTGTTGGCTGGGCTCCCTGCCTGTGCCATTAAACCCCTACAACTCATCCAGAATGCCGCAGCCCGTCTGGTGTTCAACCTTCCCAAGTTCTCTCACGTCACCCCGCTCCTCCGCACACTCCACTGGCTTCCAGTTGAAGCTCGCATCTGTTACAAGACCATGGTGCTTGCCTATGGAGCTGTGAGGGGAACGGCACCTCCGTACCTTCAGGCTCTGATCAGTCCCTACACCCAAACGAGGGCATTGCGTTCATCCACCTCTGGCCTGCTGGCTCCCTTCCTCTGCGGAAGCATAGTTCCCGCTCAGCCCAGTCAAAACTGTTCGCTGCTCTGGCACCCCAATGGTGGAACAAAGCTCCCTCACGACGCCAGGACAGCGGAGTCACTCACCACCTTCCGGAGACATTTGAAACCCCACCTCTTTAAGGAATACCTGTGATAGGATAAAGTAATCCTTCTACCCCCCCTAAAAAAAATAAAATAAAATAAAAATAAAAATAGTGAAGTGGTTATGTTATCCCACTGGCTATAGGGTGAATGCACCAATTTGTAAGTCGCTCTGGATAAGAGCGTCTGCTAAATGACGTAAATGTAAAATGTAAAAAATAGAGATATGCATTGGCTGCGTCTCAATCCACCACATGCACCAATGGCAGCCTTCAGCATCTGTGGAGACGTCTGTAGCATCCAAACAAGATGGTGGTCTCTGTCTAAGTAACAGAATAACAATAAAAGGGGGTATAATATGTGTAAATATATGATATATATATATATTTCCTGAGCTTTCTAATATCCACTAGATATAGGACAGACACTTCCAAACCTTATTCCTTATGATTTATTTTTTGACTGTCTTTTTTTGCCATTTATTAATGTGTTATTCAAAGTGTTTCTATGGGCTTTAGTAGTAAAGTACTAATTCAATTTTTATCAAATACATTTTTTACATTTTGTTTTTATACCTAAAGGGGTCCTAAAATTCCAAATCAAATAGCTAAATGATCTTTGGTAAGAACATCTTAAAACAATTCCATATGTTAGCTTAGAACCTTCAATGTGTCAATGTGTTTGTACTTGTCTCTATACAAATAAAAGAAAACCAAACATGTATGATGCTTTCTTTTCTGATATTAAACAAACCTCCCAAAAGTTTACTTTTTTGACTGTGTAAATGACGCATCTCCCTCTGGCACGCCCATCTCCGGGATAGCCGGGTCCCGCCCATTTACCAGGATGCACCATATTAGGTCAATGACGTCAACGGAATCTCCTTTTGGAACGTTCCATTTCTTGGGACCGGCAACTTCGAAGTTCTAACTTGTTATCTTTACCGATAAATGCATAGATGTATGTTTACGAACTGATATTATGTTGATATCCTCACCCTTTCCTCGTCAGATGGTGAGCAAGCCTAGAAAACCCCTGCAAACTATCAGTTGGCATTCAAACTTCCAGCAACTAGAAAGAACACGAGAGACACTAGCCTTCATACATGGTCACTCTCAACAAGAGCTAATAAATAACCTGCCACAATAACCACAAGACTTTGACATCTTAGCCGAAGCCTACTTCCGTTTCAGTTTATTTGGATCTCCTGAAACGATGATGTAGCCTGGTCCTCTGTAGCTCAGCTGGTAGAGCACGGCGCTTGTAACGCCAGGGTGTGGATATCTTTATAGAAACCACCTAAACCGGTAGTGGGTTCGATCCCCGGGACCACCCATACATAAAAAAATGTATGCACGCATGACTGTAAGTCGTTTTGGATAAAAGCGTCTGCTAAATGGCATATTATTATTATTATAATAGTGCATGAAGTCTACTTCTAGAAAAGACTGGATGTTAAAGCTGTTGATGCTTCTAAGTTATAGCATCAGACTCAGACTGCAACAGATCACTGACTGCTCAATGCTGTAGTTCATTCCTTCAGCAAGCAGCGAGGAAACTCAGAGAGAAGTTCCGCTTCATAGTTTACACGTCATTAAGATTATAATTCTTATAGTTTTTAATAGACCGACCAATCGAGCGGCTTCATTCATAATGCATGAATGAAATTATAGTCATTGCCCGGGACTAAACTAACTGGGGCATGTTCGCTGAGCAGGACCCAACGGTTTTTAACGTTCCGATAGATATAGGCCTCTGCTATGAACAAACATTTCTCTCTGACATTTAGAATAAGAAATCAGGTCGGCTCTATATGTGGTAACTATATCTGAAACATTCGACAACGTTTGGCGACGGAACGTTGCCTTTACATTTACATTTTAGTCATTTAGCAGACGCTCTTATCCAGAGCGACTTACAGTTAGTGAGTGCATACATTTTCATACTGCCCCCCCCGTGGGAAACGAACCCACAACCCTGGCGTTGCAAGCGCCACGCTCTACCAACTGAGCTACAGGGGACTAAACCCTACTTAAAACAGACAGTTTGTTTCTTATGCCTACACTGCCCCGTTGTGGTTTCTAACAAGGCAGCAGTATCATTCACACAAACAGGGAAGGGGTGTGTGGGTTTGTGTTGTGTAAAAAAACCAGGAAATGAGTAAAGATGGGAAAGCCCCTCTTAGTACTCGTCTGCCTGGGTCGCCATCTTGTAGCCGTTCTCGTTGGAAACATAGCCCTCCCCCGACTGCACCGACTCCTGGTCCATCAACCCATCCTGGCTGTTCTCCTCTGGCTTGGTCGGCGCTTCTCCCTCCTCCCCGTTACCCACGTCGTCCTGCTTGGCCGAGGGGAGCAGGAGAGAGCCATGCCGGTCCTCCCTGTGCTCCCCGCCACCCCGCTCCCTGTCTCTCTCATGCTCCCAGTCTTTCTCCCTGTCCCCCCTGTGCCTCTCCCGGTCCCTATCGCGGTCCTTGTCCCTGTGGCTGCGCCTCCGGTCGCGGTCCCTCTCCCTGTCCCGCTCCCTCCCGCCACGCTCCTCTCCCACCTCTCCCCCTTCCTCACCCACGCTAGGCTCTTCAGGCATCCTCTCTCCTCCCTCCCCCATCATACCTTCTCCTAGCCCAATAGTTAAAGGCTGATTTGTAATTCATATATACAGAAACAGAATTTAAAAAAACTGTACACTACACTTCCTATGCATCATGTAAATACTCTAAAACTGGTTCATCTCACTATACTGGTTCATCTCACTATCTAATTTCCTTCATCTGCACTGATCTGAGGACACTGGATAGGTGTAGTATTTCATCAAATGAGACTTAATTTCAACCAGTAGAGAATGTGAAACTCTTTATTGAAAGAAGTTCATTATCCAAGTGTTATAAACACATAATACATGCATTATAAATATAATTGTAATATATATTCTAAATAGAAGTTAAATCTGTACTTCAATGCACATCTGGTGTGCATTATAAAAACAGAGGAAGAAAGAGGAGGTGGGGAGAGAGGTGTGAGAAAGAGTGTCAAAGACAGAAAGGGAAAGAGGTAAGAATAGAGGAGCGATAGATGGAGAGAGATGGCATGTTATTCTAACACTGTCAGTCATCATAATGTCTCCCGAGTGGTGCAGTGGTCTAAGGCACTGTCGCAGCGGCCGCGACCGGGAGACCCATGGGCGGCGCACAATTGGTCCACGGTAGGGGAGGGTTTGGCGGCAGGGATGTGGGTTTGTTTCCCACGGGGGCCAGTATAAAAACAAACAAACATGTATGCACTCACTAACTGTAAGTCGCTCTGGATAAGAGCGTCTGCTAAAATGACTAAAATGTAAATAATCATCAGGAGGTGAAATGCAAAACTGACCTTGTATCATTAACTCTGGGACTACTACATCTCTCTGTATTTCAATGTAAAGCATCTCTTTAATAATACTTCCTGTTGACCCGACCAAGTGACCTCTCACCTCTGATCATGCTGTGCCCTCTGTCAGCCAGTTCAGATGCGGGAGGGGTTCACCGACACAGCTGATACAACCTAGAGGATTTAGGGAGAAGGGGGGAGAGGGATGAAGTGAAGGAGAGAGACTTATTGAGAAAATAAGGTAGTTAAAGAGACAGTGTTCAACAGGAATCTCTGTGTGTGGCCTCACCTGGTGTCCACACTAAGTGGCTGCAGAGTACTTTATACTGGAAAACATGCACAGACACAGGAGGACAAACAATACAGTGTAGTTATATAAATAATGGAGTGTCTTACTATTCTCCATGGTTGGTCCTCTGGCCTGTCCTTTTGGAGGTGGAAGGAGCCACAGTTCTACACCTGAGCTTGCTTACTGCACAATCCATCAATCAGATTGAGTGTGTGGGTTATAGGGTGTCTAATTGTTTTCAATATGGGTGACTCTTAAAAGAGCCTGTTTTGTTTTTGTACTGACATCCTCACCTGAGAAGTAGAACTCAAAAGGAGAGAAACTGGGAATGTAATAACTGCAGTTAACGAAGCTAAGTCAATGGAAGAATACTCTTATTGCAATGTGGATGGCTCTTAAAACATTTACATTTACGACATTTAGCAGACGCTCTTATCCAGAGCGACTTACAAATTGGTGCATTCACCTTATAGCCAGTGGGATAACCACTTTACAATATGTATACTTTTTATTTATTTATTTTTCTCTTTCTTTCTTTCTTTGGGGAGGGGTAAGGGGGTAGAAGGATTGCTTTATCCTATCCCAGGTATTCCTTAAAGAGGTGGGGTTTCAAGTGTCTCCGGAAGGTGGTGAGTGACTCCGCTGTCCTGGCGTCGTGAGGGAGCTTGTTCCACCATTGGGGTGCCAGAGCAGCGAACAGTTTTGACTGGGCGGAGCGGGAACTGTGCTTCCGCAGAGGTAGGGAGCCAGCAGGCCAGAGGTGGATGAACGAGCCTTTGGTTGTGCATAGTGTAGTCTATGGTGTTGCCAGGGGCAGCACCCTTCAAGAAGTAGGAGGTGAAGATCTCCCTGCACACGGATTGCCTCCTGTGCTGCGTTGTTGGCCCCCATCCTGGTAACATCCTGCAGAGCAGCAGACTTCTCCCTCTGGCACACGGTGGCGAGCTGCAGGTCCCCTCCTGGTCCTCACGTCCATCCTCATGATAGTTATGCAGGACACAGGAAGCCTTCACACACAGGCCTGAATTCCCCCAGGAGGCAGTCCCAGTTGGCCCTGGTCACCCAACCTTGCAGTGCCCTAAACAGTAACTGAAGGCAATCGTTTTGAAGGAATCTCCAGTTACAAGGTATCTGCAGGAATATGGAAGATAATGCCATTATTAGACTTTTTACATCACCAGGTCATTGTGGATTACTAAAGTATCATATCCCTTATAACAAATCATGATAACATTGGATAGATAGATGCATGTGCAGCACGTGACAATAGCAGGATCATATCAAGGATAGAATCACAAATGAACACATAAATACCACTTGAAGCTTGATCATTTGAACCAGCTGTGTAGTGCTAAGGCAAAAAAACGTGCAACCCCTTCGAGTCCCCAAGGACCACGACAGAGAACCACTGCTCTTCATCGGGACCTCTTCATCTGCAGACAGGCTTTCACTGCTCTCTGTACCTGAGGACAGAAAACCTCACAAGAAACAGACTTCACTATACTAAAATTAGACCGCACTGAATATGATGTTACTGTTATCTCCCTCCTCACTTCTAGGGACTGGAACTACCCAACAGAACCTGCCCTCTCCAGAACAGCCTACTCTCTCACTTTGACAGATGGGGCTGCTATCCGTTCACCCTCCTCCATGGCTATTAGCTAGCTACCTACAAATGCATTTGGGAGTTGTTATTTTTTTACAGTGATAAATACATCAAGTTAGCTAGCTAATATGAAGTTAGGTAGCTGGTCAAATGTAATTCACTTAGCTAGCTATCTATACAGTATGTAAAGTCGGCTAGATAGCTAGCTACGTTAGCAGCTCATTTGAGTTAGCATGCACTGTAGCTAGTTAGCTAATAATACATCGTGTTTTTTTTTTACATTTTCAAAATGTATTTACTTACTTGAATAGGTTCACCCAGCCATGTGGACGATTGGAAACAGGACAGCAAAGTTCGTTGTTACCAGAGCGGTTTAGAGCATATTACTACTATTTACCTGTGAATAACCAGACCTTCATTCAAACTTGCTATGCTGAATTCTTGACGCCCAGTCGAACATGCTGCCAGCAAGCGGGCCAACGCACGGAGCATTACAAGCTAACCTGGCCGGACGCTCGTTGCAAAATAAATGGACACACACACGTTATTCAATCATTTCACCCACAGTGTTTTAGCGAGCGTCTACGTGGCCAGGCGCTAAAATAAAACTCGGTTCTATTTGTGACTCTCGACCCGCTGCAAGTCCTCTCCTCTCCCATCTCCTCATTGGTTTTTAGGAGCATCTACCGACGTGGGTGATTGAAAGATGAACTGAGGTCCACACTCCAGTCCAGTTGGTGGTGGTAATGCACCTTAAAGTTGGTTGCAAACCGACATATAACGTCCAAAGAAGAAGCCGCAAACATGTCTCTCTGACATTTTGAATAAGAAATCAGGTCGGCTCTATATGTGATAACTTTATCTGAAACATTCCACAACGTTTGGCGACTGAACTTTGCTGGGGTATATTCATCAGGAACCAAACGGAAACAAACCGGCCGAAACAGGGAGGGACTAACCTGAACTTGTCCAGTTTGAAACGCTCTTTTTGTTAAAGGTATAGCTACACACCAGGTCACTGCAGCAGTACGAGATAGATTTCGGGGACTCGAGGTAAGGGTTTTCTAACTATCACTCCCTCCAGGAAATACACGACGCCGCTGTTCTGGTCACTGACGGATTTATTCTTCTACTAAATTCTCCACCGTCATCAATCCACCGTCGAACTGTTTACATACATTTCAACACATGCACAAAACACAAGTTGGCGTTCACGTTACAGAAACCTTGCACGTAAATATGCGCGACAAATAATTAACATAATAAACATACCTCGCTGGCTGCACACAACTGAGAGGGAAATGGGTCCACTTAGAAACAAGAATACTTGTAAATAAACACGTCGTTAATTTAACTTATCTTTCAGAGTACTAAACTTTACCGCCGCTACTTTACCGCGATGTCTGGAACTTGTCACCACTAAAAGCGTCCCAACAAAACATAGAATGTACAGATAGTTCCTATCACATAAATACAAGTGAAATCAATATTCAAAATACAAGTTGTACAAATAATAATGATATTATGTAAAAACCTATTAATAATGACATGAATAACATTAATAATGACATGAATAACATTTATGGCAGTTGAACTTTGAAAGTCCCATGTTGCAGTGCTGCTGAGAGACTCATGCAGAGGCCCAAACTTTACAGTGGAGCACGGACGCCATCTTGTGGTTAAATTTGGGTACTGCACACCATGGTGATTTGCTCTTTAGAGAGAGGCATATAACAGAGGCGCGCTTTCTGTGCCACTGGCCTCAATCAGGTCGGCCAAACGCAGATAATAGCGCACCGTGCACCAGCACTGAAGTCATTCATTCATTTGAACTCAACTAGCGAACACACCATGTCTGGAAGAGGCAAAGGCGGCAAGGGACTCGGAAAAGGAGGCGCCAAGCGTCACCGCAAAGTTCTCCGCGATAACATCCAGGGAATCACCAAACCCGCTATCCGCCGTCTGGCTCGCCGCGGCGGCGTGAAGCGTATTTCCGGTCTGATCTACGAGGAGACCCGCGGTGTCCTGAAGGTGTTCCTGGAGAACGTGATCCGTGACGCAGTCACCTACACCGAGCACGCCAAGAGGAAGACCGTTACCGCCATGGACGTGGTTCTATATCGTGGAGCTCCGCCCCATAGGGGAGCTATGCTCCTAGTGGTTTACCCTCTGCCCTAGGGCAGAACAGCCTGAAGCAAAAATATGCACACACCTACAGCCAATAGGAGTACAGGTGTCCCTATATAAGGAACCCCGTTCCATCAATCTGCCTCCCATTATCTTCAGCGACTGGACTAGAGAAGAAGCCTTACGAAGACTCAGGAAGATTTTATCGTTGATATCCAGCCATCAACGTCTTCCTAAATGAGCACACCAAGCTTATCCAAGATAAGCATTTTACAAAAGCTCTTTTCAGAGCTCAATGTCGCTGTTCCCCTTGGCGGCTGTCGACCCCCCCCGACATTGTTTCGTGGGTTGAGGGGCACAGCACGCCAGGGACAGCTTCATCAATCCCCCACTATGCGCCAGCTGCGCCCTCCCTTTTTGAAGGAGTGGAAGCAGCATTGGGCATTTTTAGGGAGGATATTCCTCTTGAGGATGTGCTATCAGTGTTAGTCTCAGCTGAGGCATCATCTGAGGGCACTGACTCAGGAGATGACAGGGCTATTGGGGAAAAAATGAATATTCTATTGGAACAATTCATTACACTGACCCAGATGTTTAACACCCCCTTTTCCTTCGGGAAATTGTGAGGTCATTACATCCCTGGATGATGACGCCACAGCCTCTCTGTGCCTGAATTCTCAGGTCTCATTGAGTGGGCTACTAAACAGCGGGAGATTAAGCTGCCCCCATTCCCTCCAACCCGGAAGTGGATATGAGGAAGGGCGGCCGCTACTCTCGCTGCAACTTGGCGTCAGACGGCGGCCTCCAGCAGCAAGGGAGCGGGCCTCGCCCCCCCTTCAGCGCCAGAGGTGCCGGGCGAGAGAGGTCATTAAAGCGTCATCCTGACATCACCCGAAGGGCGGCCAGAGGAGACGCCGTTTATGACAGGCGAGGGGAGAGAACGGAAGACGGCACAGCGCCCGCTGTGACCGAGCCCACTGTCCCCCCCACTCTACCGTTGAGTGTATGGAGGAGAATGTTTTTGTTGATGTGTGTAATAAAGAGTTGGCTCTACTTGACACTGTCAAGAAAGAGCCCCTTTTCCATAATACATCCGAGAGCGTTCGACCTTCCTCACTCTCGCGCTCTCTCTCTTACCACTATGAGTGCAGCTCAGCCCACCATGGTGCGTTGCTGAATGCACACATAAGGCAGGTATATAAAAGGTATTAAGTGTACCTTATAGGACCTCACTTTACAGACTCCTAGGAGTGCCGTAGTGAGTGTCTTACATAGCAGGCTGCAGTCTCAGCCAGATAATGGCATGATGACGCGACCGCTATCCGGGACGGCGCTCTGTCTCAGGCTAACGCCTCAGTCAGTGCAGTTCAGACCCGTCCTGCGTTCACGGAGGGCCTGATTACTACGGTTACGGGCGTAACCACGTATCGGCGCCCCGTTTCTCTCAGAACGCGCTGATAATAACCACATTGGGGGTGGCTCACTATCACAGACTAAGGTCTCTGTTAGTGCGACCCAGACCCATGCTGCGTTCAAGAAGGGCCCGATTACCACGGTCACGAAGGTGCCCAGTGTATCGGCGCCCCCACCTTTCCCTGAACGCGCCCAGGCTCACCACACTGAGTGTAGTTCAGCCCACCAGAGGTGCAGAGCTGAACGCACACAGGAGGTGAAAGGAGGAATAATACCTAGACGCCGTCTTGGTTTATCTCAAAGAGACCTCACATTACAGACTCCAAGGAGTACTGTAGTGAGTGCCTCTCATAGCAGGCTGCAGTCTCAGTCAGGATGAGTTCTGTAAAGGATAAGTCTCATGCCAAGCGGCAGTCTCAGTCAGACAATGACATGATGACGCATCGCTTTCTGGGAAGAGCGCTCTGTCTCAGGCCAGTACCTCCAGACAGTGCAGTTCAGACCCGTGCTGGCGTTCACGGAGGGCAAGATTACTGGAGTTACGGTCGTAACCATCGATCAAAGCCCCGATTCACCCAGAACGAGCTGATGTGTCCTCTCCCTTTCAAAGGGGGGCCCACCTTGGGCTATTTCACCAACCCAGTGCTGGGGAATAGCGGCGCGTGGGGCCATAGAGGGGGCGACAGTTCAAGAGGATGCCGTTTGGGTACGTCCTGGCACCTCGAACGTTTTCCAAATGTGTGGAGGCGGCATTGGAACCGCTGCGTTGTCAAGGGATAAGGATATTAGCCTACCTGGACGACCTGCGGAGTTCACGCTCCGTCAGCAGAGCTGACGTTTACTTACCGACACAGACAGTGATTCATCTCACGCGTCTGGGTTCGCTGTGAATTGGAAAAGAGCGCACCCTGGCCCAGTCATCAGATAGTCTACCTGGGACTACAGCTAGACACTGTAATGATGAGGGCGCGAATTTCCGACCCTCGAAGGGCAGCATTGGTACTAGCCCTGAGGGGAGTGTCGTCCGAATTACACAGTAACGGCGCTACTCGATCATGTCACTTTTGGGTCTCATGTCGGCAGCCCACCCTGTGGTCCCGCTGGGGTTTCTGCACATGCGCAGAACACAGCGGTGGTTCGCCCAACTAAGACTAGACCCAGTGCGTCAACGTCATCGGTTGGTGGTGGTTCCTCTCTCGCTAAGAGCAGACCTGGACTATTGGAGGAACCCGTGCGTTTTCACGCTACGGGGTCCCGATGGGCAAGGTGCCATCCTACATTCCAGTGTATACAGAAGCCTGTCTAACTGGATGGGGAGGGACATGTCAGTCTCAAGCGATAGGTGGTGCATGGCCTCAACCAGGTCGGCACATAAACCTCATGGAGTTGGAAACGGTTCAACTGGTTTTTAACCACTTCGCGTCTACCCTTCGGGGTCGCGATGTGTTGGTTTGATCAGACAACCGGACCACAGTAGCTCACATAAATCGCCAGGGAGGGGTCAGGTCTCCTGCCCTCCATCGGGCGGCAGAGGAATTGTGGCTGTGGGTGCACAAGCACCTTCGCTCGTTGAGAGCAGCGCACATTCCGGGCTACTTGAACGTAGAGGCAGATCTCATGTCAAGTTTCTCCCTGAGACAACAGGACGATCCGCCATTGGGAAGAGACGCATTCGCGCACTGCCCGTGGCCGAAAGTTTATGTTTGATAAGCAGAAATCGCCATCCACCATTCGAAAGTGTTGCAGCGGCAATTTCAGCTGGTCATGAAGGGTTTAACGTTCAATCACACATTAGTGAAACGTTTTTATTGGGAATGCAACGGCTTAGGCTAATGCCTAGAGCTACGCTTGCCCCGATGGGTTTTGGCCTTAGTTCTCGAAGCGCTATGTAAGTCGCCGTCTGAGCCATTGAATCAAATACCCCTCAAAATGCTGTCTATCAAGACGGCGCTGTTGCTCGCGCTTGACTACCGTTGTGCTCAGTACGCGCTTTGGCGTGTTACATTGAGTGCACAGTAGAGATTTAGGTCATCGCCTCAGCTGTTTGTGTGTCACGGTGCGGCTGCATTGGGTAGACCATTTTCAAAACAGCGATTGCCTCATTGGCCTTGTGAAGGCATTGAGACGGCGTACGAGGCGGCGGGGCAACAACCGCCTCAGGGTGTTAAAGCGCACTCCACTCGTGGAGTAGCAGCTTCTACTGCCCTCTTCAGAGGTACAGAGGTAGTGGATATTTGTAGAGCGGCGTCTTGGGTGACACCGTCTCCTTTTATTCGTTTCTATCTGTTGGATATGTCTTCTAACTCTTTGGCTCGATCTGTACTCAGCGTGGCTGAAGGGAGATCTTGAGAAGGAAACAGAGAAAGAAAGCAGGATTGTGACCATGTTCATAAATCCGCTTTATTAGAAGAAACATATTATGGCACGTTTTTTCCAACTCTTTGAGCTCGGTCGGCATTCAGCAGAGCTGAAAGGCGATTTTGAGCTAAAGGGAGAGGACAGAGCAGGACCTTGGACAGGTTCCAATCAGGTCCGCCTTGGTTAGGAAAACGTGTTATGTCAGGAATAGGCTTTTTAATTTTCAAGCTCGATCGCACTCAGCATAGCTGAAAGAGAATCTTGAGCTAGAGGAAGGAGAAGCAGGACGATGGACAGGTCTCTATCAGGTCCGCTTCTGATGAAAAGCTATCTGTGGCATGTCTCTTGAATCAGGGTCAGGACATAGAGACATGTATTGAAATGACAGAATGTGAGGTCATTTATCTGATTCAGATAGTATGACTTATATTTTGTTCCTGCCTACTAATCTCTGGGTTCCATTGAGTGAGTAAGGCGGTCTGTTGGACACTTAATGTAGAGTGACTGAGGTCATTCTATGATAGTGTTGTCACAGAATATTGAGGCACGGCTATCTGCTGGTACAGATTAGCATGGCGTCTATTCTGAGGATTCGTCCACTAGCGACCCGGGTGGGTTCTATATCGTGGAGCTCCGCCCCATAGGGGAGCTCTGCTCCTATTGGTCTTAGGCCAATGCCTAGAGCTACGCTGCCCCCGATGGGATTTGGCTTTGGTTCTCGGCGCTATGTACAAGTCGCCGTTCGAGCCATTGAATCAAATACCCCTCAAATGCTGTCTATCAAGACGGCGCTGTTGCTCGCCTTGACTACCGCTAAGCGGGTCAGTGATTTGAGTGCACTGTCGACCGAGACCCGACTGCCTTGCCATTAATGGCGATTTGAGCAGAGCGGTGTTACGTCCCAACCCGGCATTTGTGCCGAAGGTTATTAACAGTGCATATAGATCACAGACCGTGGAATTGTGGGCTTTTATCCCCCTCCCCATGGGGAGAGGAGTGAGAAAAAGCTTCATTGTTTGTGCCCAGTACGCGCTTTGGCGTGTTACGTTGAGCGCACAGCAGCGATTAGGTCATCGCCTCAGCTGTTTGTGTGTCACGGTGCGGCTGCATTGGGTAGACCACTTTCAAAACAGCGATTGTCTCATTGGCTTTGTGAAGGCATTGAGACGGCGTGCAGGCGGCGGGGCAACAACCGCCTCAGGGTATTAGCGCACTCCACTCGTGGAGTAGCAGCTTCTACTGCCCTCTTCAGAGGTACAGAGGTAGTGGATATTTGTAGAGCGGCGTCTTGATCGACACCGTCTCCTTTTATCCGTTTCTATCTGTTGGATATGTCTTCTAACTCTTTGGTTCGATCTGTACTCAGCGTGGCTGAAGGGAGATCTTGAGAAAGAAACAGAGAAAGAAAGCAGGATTGTGACCATGTTCATAAATCCGCTTTTATTAGAAGAAACATATTATGGCACGTTTTTCCAACTCTTTAGCTCGGTCGGCATTCAGCAGAGCTGAAAGGCGATTTTGAGCTAAAAGGAGAGGACAGAGCAGGACCTTGGACAGGTTCCAATCAGGTCCGCCTTGGTTAGGAAAACGTGTTATGTCAAGAATAGGTTTTTACCTTTCGAGCTCGATTGCACTCAGCATAGCTGAAAGAGAATCTTGAGCTAGAGGAAAGAGAAGCAGGACGATAGACAGGTCTCTATCAGGTCCGCTTCGGATGAAAAGCTATCTGTGGCATGTCTCTTGACTCAGGGTCAGTACATAGAGACATGTATTGAACTGACAGAATGTGAGGTCATCTATCTGATTCAGATAGTAGGACTTTTATATTTTGTTCCTGCCTACTAATCTATGGGTTCCATAGAGTGAGTAAGGCGGTTTGTTGGACACTTAATGTAGAGTGACTGATGTCATTACATTAGTGGACGATAGTGTTGTCACAGAATATTGAGGCACGGCTATCTGCTGGTACAGATTAGCACGGCGTCTATTCTGATGATCTGCCCAATAGCCATTGACATTGTCATTGAGCTAGATGGGGCGGGTCTATAACCGATGACGCGGTATATTGTGACGCCCTGATGGGTTCCTTAGTCGCATTACTGCGGGAATTGGTTACAGCCATTGCTGGGCTTGACCTTTTTCATTTTTGAATGGGAAATGTTAGGCTCGGCAGGGAGTACATTTTGGAGCGTTTCGCTCGCCTTAAACCACTAGGAGCAGAGCTCCCCATGGGGCGGAGCTCCACGATATAGAACGATTAGTTACCGGAGTGTAACTCCAGTTCTATGAGTGGAGCGGAGCCCCATAGGACTTTCGGCCCTGCCGATCCTCTCTAGTCGCTGAAGATAATATCTCGGGAGACAGATTGATGGAACGGGGTTCCTTATATAGGGACACCTGTACTCCTATTGGCTGTAGGTGTGTGCATATTTTTGCTTCAGGCTGTTCTGCCCTAGGGCAGAGGGTAAACCACTAGGAGCAGAGCTCCTCTATGGGGCTCCGCTCCACTCATAGAACTGGAGTTACACTCCGGTAACTAATCGTTTACGCTCTGAAACGTCAGGGACGCACCCTGTACGGTTTCGGCGGTTAAACGCACTCTCTTCGGAACCTCAACACCCCGACTCGAACCCAAAGGCTCTTTTAAGAGCCACCCACATCCGCTTTCCAAAAGGGCCCATTCCATATAGTGTTTTTTTTTCTTCAGTATGCTATTTAGTAGGAAAGTATGAGCCACTTCGGTGGACAGGGAGTATTAATTAGAGGATTCTAATGTCCCTTCCAGTTTTAGCGCACAGAGGGAGGCCTATATCTGACAGTGGCAAAGTGTAGTGACGTTGTTATTTTGGGTCAAGCAATAGTGGCATTTGGGCAACATAAAGCCACCACGAGTCGGTAGACGTGGCTCGAAAAGAGGGGGACAGCGCGCACACACACACACACAGTCCAAAATGCGAGCCCTATGTCTGACGCAGTGCCAAGTGGGCAATTCTATCACCAGCATTATTTGGCACAACAATTGTGCCATTTGGACAACTATCAAAGGCCCCCTTTTGAAACACACAATCCCCCATCGGTCACAGAGCATAGGCTATAGAGAGGAGGGAGGGGGTGAGGACCCGCAGCGCGCGCCTCAATTGTCTTTGTTCGGGAAGCTAGCCTCTGAGAGGAAAGGCTCTTTTGAGCACTAGAGCTCCACTGGGCAAATAGCAGGGCGCCTACGAGCAAGCAGGGGAGTGTCCACTGCCGCTGACTTTGCTTAGCTTCCTCTTCATAAGACGGGTAAGCGCCCTTCACGCCCTCATTCGTTTCTGAGAAGCAACGAGACATCATCATGCCCGAGCCAGCAAAGTCAGCGCCCAAGAAGGGCTCCAAGAAAGCCGTCACCAAGACCGCAGGGAAGGGCGGCAAGAAGCGCAGAAAGTCCAGGAAGGAGAGTTACGCCATCTACGTGTACAAGGTCCTGAAGCAGGTCCACCCCCGACACCGGCATCTCCTCCAAGGCCATGGGAATCATGAACTCGTTCGTGAACGACATCTTCGAGCGTATCGCCGGAGAGTCCTCTCGCCTGGCCCACTACAACAAGCGTTCTACCATCACCTCCAGGGAGATCCAGACCGCCGTGCGCCTGCTACTCCCCGGTGAACTTGCCAAACACGCCGTGTCCGAGGGGCACCAAGGCCGTAACCAAGTACACCAGCTCCAAGTAAACAGCGCATTTGGACTGCTCTACTAACCCAAAGGCTCTTTTAAGAGCCACCCACTCTGTCAGTAAAAAGAGCAATTCCATCGCCACCGAATGAATGCGTAGTTCTATATCGTGGAGCTCCGCCCCATAGGGGAGCTCTGCTCCTATTGGTTTACCCTCTGCCCTAGGGCAGAACAGCCTGAAGCAAAATTATGCACACACCTACAGCCAATAGGAGTACAGGTGTCCCTATATAAGGAACCCCGTTCCCTCAATCTGCCTCCCATTATCTTCAGCGACTGGACTAGAATTGAAGAAGCCATAGAAGACTCAGGAAGATCTCGCCGTTGATATCCAGCCATCAACGTCTTCCTACAATGAGCACACCAAGCTTATCCAAAAGGTAAGCATTTAACAAAAGCTCTTTTCAGAGCTCAATGTCGCTGTTCCCCCTTGGCGGCTGCTCGACCCCCCGACATTGTTTCGTGGGTTGAGGGCACAGCACGCCAGGGACAGCTTCATCAATCCCCCACTATGCGCCAGCCGCCCCTCCTTTTTTGAAGGAGTGGAAGCAGCATTGGGCATTTTTAGGGAGGATATTCCTCTTGAGGATGTGCTATCAGTGTTAGTCTCAGCTGAGGCATCATCTGAGGGCACTGACTCAGGAGATGACAGGGCTATTGGGGAAAAAATGAATATTCTATTGGAACAATTCATTACACTGACCCAGATGTTTAACACCCCTTTTCCTTCGGGAAATTGTGAGGTCATTACATCCCTGGATGATGACGCCACAGCCTCTCTGTGCCTGAATTCTCAGGTCTCATTGAGTGGGCTGCTAAACAGCGGGAGATTAAGCTGCCCCCCATTCCCTCCAACCCGGAAGTGGATATGAGGAAGGGCGGCCGCTACTCTCGCTACAGCTTGGCGTCAGACGGCGGCCTCCAGCAGCAAGGGAGCGGGCCTCGCCCCCCCCTTCAGCGCCAGAGGTGCCGGCGAGAGAGGTCATTAAAGCGTCATCCTGGCATCACCCGAAGGGCGGCCAGAAGAAACGCCGTTTATGACAGGCGAGGGGGAGAGATCGGAAGACGGCACAGCGCCCGCTGTGACCGAGCCCACTGTCCCCCCCCACTCTACCGTTGAGTGTATGGAGGAGAATGATTTTTGTTGATGTGTGTAATAAAGAGTTGGCTCTACTTGACACTGTCAAGAAAGAGCCCCTTTTCCATAATACATCCGAGAGCGTTCGACCTTCCTCACTCTCGCTCTCTCTCTTACCACTATGAGTGCAGCTCAGCCCACCATGGTGCGTTGCTGAATGCACACATAAGGCAGGTATATAAAAGGTATTAAGTGTACCTTATAGGACCTCACTTTACAGACTCCTAGGAGTGCCGTAGTGAGTGTCTCACATAGCAGGCTGCAGTCTCAGCCAGATAATGGCATGATGACGCGACCGCTATCCGGGACGGCGCTCTGTCTCAGGCTAACGCCTCAGTCAGTGCAGTTCAGACCCGTGCTGCGTTCACGGAGGGCCTGATTACTACGGTTACGGGCGTAACCACGTATCGGCGCCCCCGTTTCTCTCAGAACGCGCTGATAATAACCACATTGGGGGTGGCGCACTATCACAGACTAAGGTCTCTGTTAGTACGACCCAGACCCATGCTGCGTTCAAGAAGGGCCCGATTACCACGGTCACGAAGGTGCCCAGTGTATCGGCGCCCCCACCTTTCCTGAACGCGCCCAGGCTCACCACACTGAGTGTAGTTCAGCCCACCAGAGGTGCAGAGCTGAACGCACACAGGAGGTGAAAGGAGGAATAATACCTAGACGCCGTCTTGGTTTATCTCAAAGAGACCTCACATTACAGACTCCAAGGAGTACTGTAGTGAGTGCCTCTCATAGCAGGCTGCAGTCTCAGTCAGGAGACATGATGACGCAGCCGCTAGTTGGGGATGGCGCACTATCGCAGACTAAGGTCTCGGTTAGTGCGATTCAGACCCATGCTGCGTTCACGGGGGCCCGATTACCACGGTGACGAAGTTTCCCAGTGTATCGGCGCCCCCACTTCTTTCTGAACGCGCTAATACTCACCACACTGAGCGTAGTTCAGCCCACCAGAGGTGCAGAGCTGAACGCACACAGGAGGTGAAGGGAGGAAAGATACCAAGACACCGTCTTGGCTTATCTCAAGGATACCTCACATTCAGCAGGCAGCTGTCTCTGTCCCAATGTGACATGAAGACGCAGCCGCTAGCCGGGAATGACGCCTTGCTGCAGGCTAATGCCTCAGTCAGCGCAGATCAGACCGTGCGACGTTCACGGAGAGCGGGAATACCAGGGTTACAGATATAACCAGGTATGGACGCCTCCGGCTTATTCTGAACGTATCAATGCCCATGGCTCTGAGCGCAGCTCACCACACATTGAGTGTGTCGTTGAACAGCCGCTTAAGACCAGTAAGGAGGCATTGTGGCACCACCGTGTGGTATCAGTCAGAGATCACACCTTTCAGATTCTGTTGAGTTCTGTAAAGGATAAGTCTCATGCTAAGCGGCAGTCTCAGTCAGACAATGACATGATGACGCAATCGCTTTCCGGGAAGAGCGCTCTGTCTCAGGCCAGTACCTCAGACAGTGCAGTTCAGACCCGTGCTGCGTTCACGGAGGGCCGGATTACTGGAGTTACGGGCGTAACTAACGTATCAAGGCCTCCGATTCACACAGAACCAGCTGATGTTTCCTCTCCCTTTCGAGGGGGGCCCGCCCTGGGCTATTCCACCAACTCAGTGCTGGGGAAAGCGGCGGCGAGGGCCATAGAGGAATACAGGTCCTTCCTACTGGACGTACCACAGCTTCGTGCGCGCCCGCTTTCTCTGCATTGCTGGCAGTGGCAACGAGCTGTACCCTCTCACGCTGGCTAGAACAGACGTTAGAGAAGGGTTATGCCCTCCAATTCCCTCGACCCCACCCCGTTTCGGGGAGTGGTGGAAACGGTGATGAAAACGCCGGACAAAGTAGCCGCTCTGATGTCAGAGATCACGGAACTTTTGGCCGAAGGAGGCGGTCACAGTAGTTCCCCGAGAGCAAAGGAACAAAGGGCTCTATTCGCCCTATTTCCTAGTGCCCAAAAAGACGGGGGAGTGAGGCCGATTTTGGATTTACGCATTCTCAACGAGAGCATAACCAAACGGCCCTTCCGAATGCTGACGACAAAACGTCTACTGGAATGTGTCCAGAAGGGAGACTTTTGTACAAGCATAGACCTAAAGGACGCGTACTTTCATGTGCCGATTCAATCTCGCCACAGAAAGTTTCTGCGGTTCGCCTTTCAAGGGGTGGCGTCACGAGTTCACGAGGATGCCGTTTGGGTACGCCCTGGCACCTCGAACGTTTTCCAAATGTGTGGAGGCGGCATTGGAACCGCTGCGTCGTCAAGGGATAAGGATATTAGCCTACCTAGACGACCTGCTGGTTCTCGCCCCGTCAGCAGAGCTGGCGTTCACGCACACGACACAGACAGTGATTCATCTCACGCGTCTGGGGTTCGCTGTGAATTGGAAAAAGAGCGCACCCTGGCCCAGTCATCAGATAGTCTACCTGGGACTACAGCTAGACACTGTAATGATGAGGGCGCGAATTTCGGACCCTCGAAGGGCAGCATTGGTACTAGCCCTGAGGAAGTGTCGTCCGAATCACACAGTAACGGCGCTATCGATCATGTCACTTTTGGGTCTCATGTCGGCAGCCCACTCTGTGGTCCCGCTGGGGCTTCTGCACATGCGCAGAACACAGCGGTGGTTCGCCAACTAAGACTAGACCCAGTGCGTCAACGTCATCGGTTGGTGGTGGTTCCTCTCTCGCTAAGAGCAGACCTGGACTATTGGAGGAACCCGTGCGTTCTCACGCCACGGAGTCCCGATGGGCAAGGTGTCATCCTACATTCCAGTGTATACAGATGCCTGTCTGACTGGATGGGGAGGGACATGTCAGTCTCAAGCGATAGGAGGTGCATGGCCTCAATCAGGTCGTCACATAAACCTCCTGGAGTTGGAAACGGTTCGACTGGTTTTGAACCACTTCGCGTCTACCCTTCGGGGTCGCGATGTGTTGGTTTGGTCAGACAACCGGACCACAGTAGCTCACATAAATCGCCAGGAGGGGTCAGGTCTCCTGCCCTCCACAGGGCGGCAGAGGAATTGTGGCTGTGGGCTCACAAGCACCTTCGCTCGTTGAGAGCAGCGCACATTCCGGGCTACTTGAACGTAGGGGCAGATCTCATGTCAAGAGGGGGTCCTCGAGACGACCGAGTGGTGTCTGCACCCAGACATTGTTCTCCAAATTTGGAAACAATTCGGGAGAGCCGAGGTGGACCTGTTCGCGTCACGTGTGAACGCGCAGTGTCCCCTATGGTTCTCCCTGAGACAACAGGGACGAGCCGCCATTGGGAAGAGACGCGTTCGCGCACTGCCCGTGGCCGAAAGTTCTCCTGTATGCATTCCCTCCGCTGTCTTGCATTCTCCCACTGCTAGCCAGGGTGAGATCAGAGGAGCTAACAGTGATACTGATAGCGCCCGATCGCCCGGGGGCTCCGTGGTTTGCAGAGATGAGTCAGATGTTGATTGTGCCACCTTGGACAATTCCACATCGACGAGACGCGTTGAGCCAGGCGGGAGGCTCGATAGGGCAGTGGCCCATAATCGGCCAACCACTGAAGGCTTGGTTCCTGAACGGGACAGGTTGAGGCGCCGTGGGTTATCTGATGCAGTGATCAGAACCATACAGAGCGCTAGGGCCAGTTCCACTTCCAGGGTGTACACAAGCAGGTGGAATGTTTTCTCACGATGGTGTAACACACAGGACGTAGACCCCATGAGCTGTCAGGTAGAGAGTGTGCTCTCATTCCTGCAGTCTATGTTTGATAAGCAGAAATCGCCCTCCACCATTCGAGTGTTTGCAGCGGCAATTTCAGCTGGTCATGAAGGGTTTAACGGGAAAAACCTGTTCAGTCACCCATTAGTGAAACGTTTCTTATTGGGAACGCGACGGCTTAGGCCAATGCCTAGAGCTACGCTGCCCCGATGGGATTTGGCCTTGGTTCTCGAAGCGCTATGTAAGTCGCCGTTCGAGCCATTGAATCAAATACCCCTCAAATGCTGTCTATCAAGACGGCGCTGTTGCTCGCCTTGACTACCGCTAAGCGGGTCAGTGATTTGAGTGCACTGTCGACGAGACCCGACTGCCTTGCCATCAATGGCGATCTGAGCAGAGCGGTGTTACGTCCTAACCCGGCATTTGTGCCGAAGGTTATTAACAGATCGTGGAATTGTGGGCTTTTTATCCCCCTCCCCATGGGGAGAGGAGTGAGAAAAAGCTTCATTGTTTGTGCCCAGTACGCGCTTTGGCGTGTTACGTTGAGCGCACAGCAGCGGTTAGGTCATCGCCTCAGCTGTTTGTGTGTCACGGTGCGGCTGCATTAGGTAGACCACTTTCAAAACAGCGATTGTCTCATTGGCTTTGTGAAGGCATTGAGACGGCGTATGAGGCGAGCGGGGCAACAACCGCCTCAGGGTATCAGAGCGCACTCCACTCGTGGAGTAGCAGCTTCTACTGCCCTCTTCAGAGGAACAGAGGTAGTGGATATTTGTAGAGCGGCGTCTTGGTCGACACCGTCTCCTTTTATCCGTTTCTATCTGTTGGATATGTCTTCTAACTCTTTGGCTCGATCTGTACTCAGCGTGGCTGAAGGGAGATCTTGAGAAAAGAACAGAGAAAGAAAGCAGGATTGTGACCATGTTCATAAGTCCGCTTTTATTAGAAGAAACATATTATGGATGGACATGTTTTCCAACTCTTTAGCTCGGTCGGCATTCAGCAGAGCTGAAGGGCGATTTTGAGCTAGAAGGAGAGGACAGAGCAGGACCTTGGACAGGTTCCAATCAGGTCCGCTTTGGTTAGGAAAACGTGTTATGTCAAGGATAAGCTTTTTAACTTTCAAGCTTGATTGCACTCAGCATAGCTGAAAGGGAATCTTGAGCTAGAGGAAAGAGAAGCAGGACGATGGACAGGTCTCTATCAGGTCCGCTTTGGATGAAAAGCTATCTGTGGCATGTCTCTTGACTCAAGGTCAGTACATAGAGACATGTATTGAATTGACAGAATGTGAGGTCATCTATCTGATTCAGTTAGTATGACTTATATTTTGTTCCTGCCTACTAATCTCTGGGTTCCATTGAGTAAGTAAGGCGGTCTGTTGGACACTTAATGTAGAGTGACTGATGTCATTCCATTAGTGGACGATAGTGTTGTCACAGAATATTGAGGCACGGCTATCTGCTGGTACAGATTAGCATGGCTTCTATTCTGATGATCTGCCCACTAGCCATTGGCATTGCCATTGAGCTAGATGGGGCGGGTCTATAACCGATGACGCGGTATATTGTGACGCCCGGGTGGGTTTTTTAGTCGCAGTACTGCGGAAATTGGTTGCAGCCATTGCTGGGCTTGACCTTTTCTCATTTTTTAATGGGAAGTGTTAGGCTCGGCAGGGAGTACATTTTGGAGCGTTTCGCTCCGCCTTAAACCAATAGGAGCAGAGCTCCCCTATGGGGCGGAGCTCCACGATATAGAACGACTAGTTACCGGAGTGTAACTCCAGTTCTATGAGTGGAGCGGAGCCCCATAGGACTTAAGGCCCTACCGACCCTCTCTAGTCTCGCTGAAGATAATATCTCGGGAGGCAGATTGAGGGAACGGGGTTCCTTATATAGGGACACCTGTACTCCTATTGGCTGTAGGTGTGTGCATAATTTTGCTTCAGGCTGTTCTGCCCTAGGGCAG
>NW_025534120.1:210000-212500 GCF_020615455.1 Coregonus clupeaformis | reverse complement strand
TCTCAGCCAGGCCTCACAGGTGCATGTGTTTTAAGGTCCCCAAAAAGAGCGCTTCTTTAAAACACCCCTGACCCCCATCAGGGGACCCCAAACCATTTGATTCCCTTGCCAGACATCTCGGCTCACTACACAACAAGTGCTGCTCGCAATCGGATGCACTTTTAGGCCATTTAGGAGACAAATAGCACAGGTAAACCAGTGCGCACCGCTCACCCGACAGTCGAACGGTGAGGTTTTGAGCGAGTCGCAACAAAATGCACGGCCCTTCCGCGGGCCATACATGACTTTATTCTGAACGGAGACAAGTCTGCTTCGCTGGGCGTTTCGCTTTGGACCAAAAACACGGCTCCGTCGGTGACTTTTGGGCCGATATAGGCGAACAGAAAACACAAGTGAAAGAGCATTTGGCCAGCCCAGAGAAGCCGAGCTGGGTGCCTTGAGTCTACATGGTTCTCATGTCGCGTTTAAGACCAGCCCCCTGCTCGGTGTGGAGCTTCAATAGCGCAGAGCAGCGTCTACAGCAAACTTCTCCTCGCAGACCGTGTGTGTGTACCGGACCAAACGACAGACAGACATGGCAGAAGTCGCACCAGCACCCTCAGCAGCCGCGCCTGCCAAGGCACCCAAGAAGAAGGCAGCAGCCAAGCCCAAGAAAGCGGGACCCAGCGTAGGAGAGCTCATCATCAAGGCTGTGACCGCTTCCAAGGAGAGGAGCGGCGTGTCCCTGGCCGCGCTCAAGAAGACGCTGGCGGCAGGCGGCTACGACGTGGAGAAGAACAACTCCCGCGTCAAGATCGCAGTCAAGAGCCTCGTCACCAAGGGCACCCTGGTCCAGACCAAGGGCACCGGTGCATCCGGCTCCTTCAAGCTCAACAAGAAAGCTGTCGAGGCGAAGAGGCCCGCCAAGAAAGCCGCAGTCCCAAAAGTAAAGAAGGTGGCCGCCAAGAAGCCCGCCGTGCGTAAAAGCCCAAGAAGGTAGCAGCCAAGAAGGCCGTCGCCGCAAAGAAGTCCCCCAAGAAGGCCAAGAAGCCCGCTACACCCAAAAAGGGGCCGCCAAGAGCCCCAAGAAGGTGAAGAAGCCGCCGCAGCGTCCAAGAAGGCGGCAAAGAGCCCCAAGAAGGCTACAAAGGCAGCCAAGCCCAAAGCCGCCAAGCCCAAGGCAGCCAAGGCCAAGAAGGCAGCCCCCAAGAAGAAGTAAACCTATTACAAACAGTGTTCTACTCGACACATGTTGTACCACAAAAAGGCTCTTTTAAGAGCCACCCACCTCTTTCCATAGAAAGCGCATTGATTTCCATGTACTACCTGTCGTGAAAAGAAATTCGCACACCAGGCTACTTTTACGCACACAACATTGTCCCACTCTGGGTGTGTGCGAAGGGGAGAGCATATACTAGAGGGCCAAACACGTCTGAAAGCTACGTATTGCACCTTTTCGTTGCCTGAAGTCTAGCTTCAATGTGTGTGTGTGTGTATATATATATACAACCATATATACAACCGTATGGCATCATCCACTTCCTTTGGACTATAGTAGCACAGTAAAATGCTTTACAAAAGGAGGGGGAAAAAAAACGAGTGATAATATAGGCCGAATAGTTACAAGAATTGTGTTCAGATGAATAATTGACACTATTAGTTGTGTGTCATTAGTTGCCTTGAATGCAGTCCATAAGAAACATTGCATGCCAACTTACTTTGAAAGTCCCATGTTGCAGTGCTGCTGAGAGACTCATGCAGAGGCCCAAACTTTACAGTGGAGCACGGCGTCCATCCTGTGGTTAAATTTGAGTACTGCACACCATGGTTTTTTGCTCTTTAGGCCAGCGTTTCCCAAACGCGGTCCTGGGGTCCCCAAGGGGTGCGCGCTTTTGCAAATTGCGCCGATCCGTTGTTTTTTATCTATAATAGTCAAACTCCACCAAAACATTTGCTACCATCAGGAAGTACAAAGGCAGGATCGGCGCATGCGTTGCTGCATTCAGCACCGTTGTATGGACAAGCGCTTGTGCTGCATCTCCACTCACGACACGGGTAATAGGGGAGGTCCGCGGTGCTGAAATGGACAGGGCCTCTGCCCAGTTGCCAAGGGGGTATTTCCCGTTTGGGGACTTTTGACACGCTATAGGCACAGTTGAGTACACCCTCATCCAATAGACCCCAGCAACTTCCTTTTGGATCCACGTTTACGGTATAAACGTTTCTTCGGATGGGGCCACAGTGTCTCCGGACCGCTCCTGTCTCAGCCTCCAGTATTTATGCTGCAGTAGTTTATGTGTCGGGGGCTGGGGTCAGTTGGTTATACCTGGAGTACTTCTCCTGTCTTATCCAGTGTCCTGTGTGAATTTAGTATGCTCTCTCTAATTCTCTCTTTCTCTCTGAGAACCTGAGCCCTAGGACCATACGTCAGCACTACCGGGCATGCTGACACCTTGCTGTCCCCAGTCCGCCTGGCCTTGCTGCTATTCCAGTTTCAACTGTTCTGCCTGCGGTTATGGAA
>NW_025534120.1:150000-205000 GCF_020615455.1 Coregonus clupeaformis | reverse complement strand
ATTGTTGCCATAATTGTCTCTTACCTGTACTTACTGGCTGCCGGCCCTCGGTGGAGTATATCGAGGAACAGAGGGTGCCTTTTAGGATAAGGACTAACAAGGTTTTGACTAGGTGGGATACAGCTACGACCGGAAGTGACTTTTTCCCTAGCAGGTTAGGCTAATTAGGCTAGAGTGCAGATACTTGACGTGTACAGTACAACAACAAATCACAGAGGGCCTGTTACCACACCCTATAGGCTTCAACATAATAATATAACAATATATAATAATACTCATACATAATAATCGAACATCACCTTTGACTACAGTGACATTGGTAGTAAGTAGGCTACAGTATAATGGATAGCTACCCAACTGGGACAGAAAGTGGAAATGGAAGGGGGACACGCAGTGAGCAAAACTCCTAACGACATAAAAACACAGACACTTCAGTGGAACGCACGGGGCAAGACGGGAAGGAAGACTATTGAAGAGGAGATGAAGAACACGAGAAGCATCGAGTGAAGAAATGGGCCCGGAACAGGGTTAGGCCGAGATGCACTGTTGACGCCCTATGCTTCATTTAGGACCTCAAAGAAATGAGTCAACTCCTATAGGGACTATTTTCACCGCCACCTGCTGGACCAGAGGTCATGTGGCCAACACTCTGCTTGAGTTCATTAGGAGCTATAAGGAGTCCATCAACTACCTGGTCAGTCAAGTCATATAGGGGGGATTTCATGGCCACCTGCTGAGCAGAAGTCATGTTTGCCAACACTGGCCTTAAAATCATTAGGAGCTATAAGGAGTCCATCAACTAACTGGTCAGTCAAGTCATATAGGGAGGGATTTCATGGCCACCTGCTGGAGCACAAGTAATGTTTGCCAACACTGGCCTTAAAATCATTAGGAGCTATAAGGAATAAGTCAACTCATCATTCAAGTCATATAGGGAGGGATCTTAGCACCACCTGCTGGATCAGAAGTACCCTTCACCGTAGGCACAAGAGAGCCATCATCTCTCAACCGGTGCAATTTCCATAAGTACGTGGTAATAAAACAAACAACGACCGCTCATCATATAGGCAGTGGTTTCAAAACTCTAAGCGCGTGTTCAAGTAGAGCACACCAAATCATACATGTACTTGTTCATCATACTGAATCAGTGTTTCATCTAGAAATACATGCCTCGCGTTGCAATACGTGTTCTTGTAAAGTCATTGCTTTCCACAATGCAATGCTCACATCACTTTCCGTGTGATATTGTTGTTCATTTCTTCAAATGTATTTGACTATGACTTAATCCGACTGCTCTGAATTCATAATCACCTCACGGTTTGGTGTTAACCTACCGATTTTCAACTGCTTTGCCTACTGCAGATTAGGAATGCTGTCATGAAAATGTATGCTTGGGAAGTCTAAAATGAGGGTAACTCCCCTTAAGGTAAATGTCTGTGTTCTGAGTGGCCTTAAAAATACTGATTTTTTAATAACATTTAGATATGTGCATACTGCCTGTCCTTAGGCAAACGCATTTAGAAGGGAAAGAAGTGGAACCAATGAATACTTTTCTTGCTCTTCAATCAAAACAAAACCTTCACAAAGTGGTGCGTTTTTCCCCTAAATGACCCCTGAGGATTAGTGTGTTCTCATTTGTCAGTAATTGACCCTGACATGCTCCCTTTAAATGGTACTATTTTACGCAAACGTATACTGTAATGTACTACTATTATGATGTCACTTCACGGTAAGTAGAGCGAAATGCTGATATTGACATGGTCAGAGACGTAAGGTATGTCCCAAATGCATCCCCTATACCTTAAACGTGGATCCAAAAGGAAGTTGCTGGGGTCTATTGGATGAGGGGTGTCAAAAAGTCCCCAAACGGGAAAAACCCCTTGGCAACTGGGCAGAGGCCCTGTCCATTTCAGCACCGTGGACCTCCCCTATTACCCGTGTCGTGAGTGGAGATGCAGCACAAGCGCTGTCCATACAACGGTGCTGAATACAGCAACGCATGCGCCGATCCTGCATTTGTACTTTCTGATGGTAGCAAATGTTTTGGTGGAGTTTGACTATTATAGATAAAAAACAACGGATCGGCGCAATTTGCAAAACGCGCACCCCTTGGGGGACCCCAGGACCGCGTTTGGGAAACGCTGGCCTAAAGAGCAAATAACCATTGTGTGCAGTACCCAAATTTAACCACAGGATGTCCTCCGTGCTCCACTGTAAAGTTTGGGCCTCTGCATGAGTCTCTCAGCAGCACTGCAACATGGGACTTTCAAAGTAAGTTGGCATGCAATGTTTCTTCTGGACTGCATTCAAGGCAACTAATGACACAGAACTAATAGTGTCAATTATTCATCTGAACACAATTCTTGTAACTATTCGGCCCTATATTATCACTCGTTTCTTTTCCCCCTCCTTTGTAAAGCATTTTACTGTGCTACTATAGTCCAAAGGAAGTGGATGATGCCAGACGGTTGTATATATGGTTGTATAAATATATATACTGTATACAGAAACAGAATTTTAAAAACAGTACACTACACTTCCTATGCATCATGTAAATACTCTAAAACTGGTTAATCTCACTAAACCGGTTCATCTCACTATCTAATTTCCTTCATCTGCACTGATCTGAGGACACTGGATAGGTGTAGTATTCTCATCAAATGAGACTTAATTTCAACCAGTAGAGAATGTGAAACGTTTTATTGAAAGAAGTTCATTATCCAAGTGTTATAAACACATAATACATGCATTATAAATATAATTGTAATATATATTCTAAATAGAAGTTAAATCTGTACTTCAATGCACATCTGGTGTGCATTATAAAAACAGAGGAAGAAAGAGGAGGTGGGGAGAGAGGTGTGAGAAAGAGGAGGTGGGGAGAGAGGTGTGAGAAAGAGGAGGTGGGGAGAGAGGTGGGAGAAAGAGGAGGGGGGGAGAGAGGTGGGAGAAAGAGGAGGTGGGGAGAGAGGTGGGAGAAAGAGGAGGTGGGGAGAGAGGTGTGAGAAAGAGGAGGTGGGGAGAGAGGTGTGAGAAAGAGGAGGTGGGGAGAGAGGTGTGAGAAAGGAGGTGGGGAGGTGGGAGAAAGAGGAGGTGGGGAGAGAGGTGTGAGAAAGAGGAGGTGGGGAGAGAGGTGTGAGAAAGAGGAGGTGGGGAGAGAGGTGTGAGAGAGTGTCAAAGACAGAAAGGGAAAGAATAGAGGAGCAGGGAAGACAGCATATGATTAATGAATTACAGTGCTACTAGGGAAGACAGCATATGAGTCAATATCACTATGAGGTGCCTTTGGTGTCCTCATCAGACTCACTCAGTCATCATGAAAATGTAGCAGAATAATGAAAGTCTGAGGTCTTATTATAAGTGGCCAAACATTTGCACACATATCAGTAGAATGATAAGTCTCTAAAAAAGTGTTTCCTTCATTTTATTAAACATTTTTCATTGGATGTACGTGATTTTGGCATGTCCCACACACTGCTCTGCTAACTACAGTGTGTGTAATAAGTGGTTAAATGATACTAAATCCAATTTTTTTTTTTACATGGTTTTACTGTCCACAATAAGTTCTTTGATAAAACAAGTAATTTTGATCATGTATATTGTATTTTCATAATCATATTGAACATTTTGCATGTGTCCCTGAAATTGCTGTCCACCCCTGTCATTATGGGGTAACTGCCCCTTTAAGAAACCCACTGATGTTTTCAGTGACATCACTACGAGCATTTTGTCTTTCTTCAATGAAGGCTGAAGCAGTGTCTAGTTGCAGAGTAAGTATTTACACTTATGTTTCATAATTTTCATCATATTATGTGTGTAGTTGGATGTTGTCAAGCTTAACATGTCCACTCTGTCATAGTGAAATATCAATTGATAGAAAAACCTATCAGAACTTTGAAATATATTTGTAAAACAGTACACAGTCAGCTTGCTAACTGTAGTATGTTGCTAAGTGAAGGTCCACCATGTGCTCATTAAATGCTAACATTAGCCAAAAATGTCCACCCTGTCATTGTCCACCCTGTCAGCAAGCCTTCCATGACAGGGTGGACATGGTTCATGACAGGAAGGACATGTGCATAGTTTAGGCCACATACTGATAATGTTACACATATTACAACAGCTATTACACACATTTTATAACAGTACATGCTATACATAGTAAGAATGGACAATATGGACAATTTTTTTGGCGATATCGGTATCAGCAAACCTAGTTTGATAATGCAAGCCTAGTTTACCGGGACTGCCAATTAAAGTGTGTAAGGGAACATTTTGAATCGTCTTTTTCAAGGAATGAGATCAAAAGGAGCTGAGATAGCAAGGAGATATCGGGAACGTCGTGATGCTGACCCAGACAGAAGAAGAAAGTACCTTGAGAAAGAAAGGGTCAAATGGAAAAAAGACAGAGACTGGAAAGAAGAAGGGTGTCAATGAGCTCAGTGAGAGAGAGAAGAGGGCAAAAGAAAGAAATGGAGAGGGCAAAAAGTCAAGCCAGAGCCAGAAACAGGGCCAGTGCTTTGCTACAGTCAGAGACACCACCCAACTCCCCTGCTGAAACTCCTGAAAATCAGCATGATGCCAATGCCTTGCAGAGCCAAGGGTTACTGTCCTCAAGAAATATTGAGGAAATGTCTGAAGCAACCAAAAAGTGTGACCCGAAAGCCAAGGTCCGTGCTTATGGTGAGTGCAGTGAATGCCTCCTAACTTGTCACCCCGATGCTGAAAACCCCTGGGGAAGAGAACATTCGTTTATCTCGGTGGATGACAGAGAAGATCAAGAAGGATGAGAAGGTGTCAACAATAACAGTGAAAAGGGAGATAACAACAACAACAGAGCATGAGCTCAACACAGATTTCCAGGCTTCTCCATTTTAGGAGCCGTGTCTTCAACATTAAATGGCAGTTTGATGCCTACAGGGAGCTCAGGAGGAGTCTGAAGCACAATGAGTCCCTCTTGCATATAGATTTTAGCGAAAATTACTCATGTAAGTACAGCGAAGAAAATACAATCTGTGCATTTTGGAGGCTCACACAAGCAGGCCAGTCTGCACACTGGAGTGCTCTACACCACTGGTGAACAAGCGCCACACACCTTCTGCTCCATATCACCCTCCGGAAGACACGACCCTGTGGCCATCTGGGCCCACCTTGATCCAGTTCAGAAGGTAGTGAGAGAACGACACCCTCGACGCCTGCAACGCAGTATCAACAAAAGGGACATTTCTTCTACCTCTCAACGGAACCCTACAAGTATGGCTTCAAAGAAATAACGTGGAATTTCTTTGAGGCTAATCATGGGAAGGGGGCACCAGACGGTGTGGGTGGGGCCCTCAAGAGGTCAGCAGACCGGATTGTAGCCCGTGGAGGAGACATTCCTGATGCCCAGAGCTTGTATAACAAGCTAAAAGCCTGGACACATCTGTCGAGCTGTTCTTCATCCCAGAGAGGGATATTGAATCAAAGCCTGAGGTACCTGCAATAGCTGCCATAAAAGGCACTATGAGAATCCACCAAGCTATCAGTCTGACACCCGGCCAAATGAAATACAGAGACATTTCATGTCTGTGTAAAAGGGAGGAAGGTGTTTTGGACTGCCCCTGCTTTAACCTTCAAGAGGTCACTCTAGCTAATGTTCCTGTTTCATCTGACAAGTCCCCAGCATGTGGAAAGACACCAGATAATCCTAGGAGACCAGAAATGATTGAGGTAAAGCACATTGGAGAGTGGTGCGTCGTTAATTATGACAATGAAGCATACCCAGGTATCATCATGGATGCAGAAGGGCACAGTGTGAAAGTTAAGTGTATGCAACGCCATGGCATAAACAAGTTCAAATGGCCAAGTCTTCGGGACGACATCTGTTGGTACCATGACTGGCAGGTACTTTGCCTAATACCAGAACCACAGGCTCTGAACAAGCGCTCTGTACAGATTGAAGTGTCTGCATGGAAGTATGTGGAACAGCAACTGCAGAACTGAGCCATGTCTCTGCAGAAAGGGAGAGACTGTTTGGAGATGCGTCCAAGTGATCTTTCTGTAATATTCAGTTTTTTTCAAATCAACTGTTCTCCACTTAAAAAACATTTTTCTTCTTGTTCTACAGTTGAATGTTTGACTTTCACTGTGCAGAATGATGTACAGAGTTTAACGCTAGAAGGCCACATTAATGTCTCATTTTGGGCATCTTTATTCAGTGGCTGCATGCAGATAGAGTGGATCAAAACAGTCTGTTCAACTTGTAATTTCCCCCTACATGGGAAAAGGCATTTTTTACATCATTTTCTTGCATTGTTCCTTGCATTTATGAGGCCATTCAATGACATTTCACAACATGTCCACCCTGTCATGCCCAGGGTCCACCCTGTCATGTCACTGTCCACCCTGTTATTTTCATGTTCTATGAAAATAAACAAATTATTTTCACAAGTTAGCAAAATCTTTTGTGTGATTCCTTTATAAACAAATGAGGGCCAAATAGTATTGTTTGAAAGTTTGACCAGATATCTTTTTTGTTAGATTTTATTTAGAAAAGAAAGTGCAACTCTCGCAGATTTTATAGAGAAACAAATAGTTTGCCATAATTTCATTATTATCCAAATACTTTTCCCATAAACTAAAATATATTGTTGAGAAAGTGACTAAATAGTTTTCTGAAAATGTACGTTTTATAATCACTATGTAATTACAATGTATTTATTCTGCTTTGAAATTGTCCATGACAGGGTGGACATATTTTGCTGTTTGCATGTAAATTGTCTGATTGCAGTTAATTTATAAAAAGTGTGGGAGCTTGACCAATATGCATTTCTAACAGCATAACATATACTTAATACAATGAATATGAAGTTCAATGGAAAATCTCCGCTTTTTGGGGGAAATGGGGAAGTCTCAAAGGCACCTTATGGTGATATTGACCCATATGATTAATGAACTACAGTGCTACTAGGGAAGACAGCATATGATTAATGAATTACAGTGCTACTAGGGAAGACAGCATATGATTAATGAATTACAGTGCTACTAGGGAAGACAGCATATGATTAATGAATTACAGTGCTACTAGGGAAGACAGCATATGATTAATGAATTACAGTGCTACTAGGGAAGACAGCATATGATTAATGAATTACAGTGCTACTAGGGAAGACAGCATATGATTAATGAATTACAGTGCTACTGGGGAAGACAGCATATGATTAATGAATTACAGTGCTACTAGGGAAGACAGCATATGATTAATGAATTACAGTGCTACTAGGGAAGACAGCATATGATTAATGAATTACAGTGCTACTAGGGAAGACAGCATATGATTAATGAATTACAGTGCTACTAGGGAAGACAGCATATGATTAATGAATTACAGTGCTACTAGGGAAGACAGCATATGATTAATGAATTACAGTGCTACCTAATATTCTCTCAGGTCATCACAATTCCATAATAGTGTCTCTAGCGGTGTCTCCTAACAGCCTTGGGCCCCCCAGTTGGCCAGAAGGTGATCTTAAGAGCGGGTGAGATGGACTGGACTGGAGGTTGGCACCCATCAAAACATACCTGCAGACGAGAGACAGATGGAGAGAGAGATGGCATGTTATTCTAACACTGTCAGTCATCATCATCATCAGGAGGTGAAATGCAAAACTGACCTTGTATCATTATCTCTGGGACTACTACATCTATATCTGTATTTCAATGTAAAGCATCTTTTTAATAATACTCCCTGTTGACCCGACCAAGTGACCTCTCACCTCTGATCCTGCTGTGCCCTCTGTCAGCCAGTTCAGATGAGGGAGGGGTTCACCGACACAGCTTACAGTTGAAGTCGGAAGTTTACATACGCCTTAGCCAAATACATTTAAACTCAGTTTTTCACAATTCCTGACATTTAATCCTAGTAAAAATTCCCTGTCTTAGGTCAGTTAGGATCACCACTTTATTTTAAGAATGTGAAATGTCAGAATAATAGTAGAGAGAATGATTTATTTCAGCTTTTATTTCTTTCATCACATTTCCAGTGGGTCAGAAGTTTACATAAACTAAATTAGTATTTGGTAGCATTGCCTTTAAATTGTTTAACTTGGGTCAAACGTTTTGGGTAGCCTTCCATAAGCTTCCCACAATAAGTTGGGTGAATTTTGGCCCATTCCTCCTGACAGAGCTGGTGTAACTGAGTCAGGTTTGTAGGCCTCCTTGCTCACACACGCTTTTTCAGTTCTGCCCACACATTTTCTATAGGATTGAGGTCAAGGCTTTGTGATGGCCATTCCAATACCTTGACTTTGTTGTCCTTAAGCCATTTTGCCACAACTTTGGAAGTATGCTTGGGCTCATTGTCCAGTTGGAAGACCCATTTGCGACCCAGCTTTAACTTCCTGACTGATGTCTTGAGATGTTGCTTCAATATATCCACATAATTTTCCTTCCTCATGATGCCATCTATTTTGTGAAGTACACCAGTCCCTCCTGCAGCAAAGCACCCCCACAGCATGATGCTGCCACCCCCGTGCTTCACGTTTGGGATGGTGTTCTTCGGCTTGCAAGCCTTCTCCTTTTTCCTCCAAACATAACGATGGTCATTATGGCCAGTTATTTTTGTTTCATCAGACCAGAGGACATTTCTCCAAAAAGTAAGATCTTTGTCCCCATGTGCAGTTGCAAACCGTAGTCTGGCTTTTTTATGGCAGTTTTGGAGCAGTGGCTTCTTCCTTGCTGAGTGGCCTTTCAGGTTATGTCGATATAGGACTCATTTTACTGTGGATATAGATACTTTTGTACCTGTTTCCTCCAGCATCTTCACAAGGTCCTTTGCTGTTGTTCTGGGATTGATTTACACTTTTCACACCAAAAGCACGTTCATCTCTAGGAGACGGAATGCGTCTCCTTCCTGAGTGGTATGACGGCAGGATGAACGTGGAAATTGCTCCCAAGGATGAACCAGACTTGTAGAGGTCTACAATTTCTTTCTGAGGTCTTGGCTGATTTCTTTTGATTTTCGGGAGGGGTTCACCAACACAACTGATATAACCTAGAGGATTTAGGGAGAAGGGGGGGAGGGATGAAGTGAAGGAGAGAGACTTATTGAGAAAATAAGGTAGTTAAAGAGACAGTGTTCAACAGGAATCTCTGTGTGTGGCCTCACCTGGTGTCCACACTAAGTGGCTGCAGAGTACTTTATACTGGAAAACATGCACAGACACAGGAGGACAAACAATACAGTGTAGTTCTATAAATAATGGAGTGTCTTACTATTCTCCATGGTTGGTCCTCTGGCCTGTCCTTTTGGAGGTGGAAGGAGCCACAGTTCTACACCTGAGCTTGCTTACTGCACAATCCATCAATCAGATTGAGTGTGTAGGTGTGGGTTATAGGGTGTCTAATTGTTTTCAATATGGGGGACTCTTAAAAGAGCCTGTTTTGTTTTTGTACAGACATCCTCACCTGAGAAGTAGAACTCAAAAGGCGAGAAACTGGGAATTGAATAACTGCAGTTAACGAAGCTAAGTCAATGGAAGAATACTCTTATTGCAATGTGGATGGCTCTTAAAAGAGCCTTTGGTTGTGCATAGTGTAGTCTATGGTGTTGCCAGGGAACAGCACCCTTCGAAGAAGTAGGAGGTGAAGATCTCGCCGCCGTGTGCTGCGTTGTTGGCCCCCATCCTGGTAACATCCTGCAGAGCAGCAGACCTCTCCTCTGGCACACGGTGGCGAGCTGCAGGTCCCCTCCTGGTCCTCGCGTCCATCCTCATGATAGTTATGCAGGACACAGGAAGCCTTCACACACAGGCCTGAATTCCCCAGGAGGCAGTCCCAGTTGGCCCTGGTCACCCAACCTTGCAGTGCCCTACACGGTAACTGGAGGCAATCGTTTTGAAGGAATCTCCAGTTACAAGGTATCTTCAGGAATATGGAAGATAATGCCATTATTAGACTTTTTACATCACCAGGTCATTGTGGATTACTAAAGTATCATATCCCTTATAACAAATCATGATAACATTGGATAGATAGATGCATGTGCAGCACGTGACAATAGCAGGATCATATCAAGGATAGAATCCCAAATGAACACATAAATACCACTTGAAGCTTGATCATTTGAACCAGCTGTGTAGTGCTAAGGCAAAAAACGTGCAACCCCTTCGAGTCCCCAGGACCACGACAGAGAACCACTGCTCTTCATCGGGACCTCTTCATCTGCAGACAGGCTTTCACTGCTCTCTGTACCTGAGGACAGAAAACCTCACAAGAAA
This sequence comes from Coregonus clupeaformis, assembly GCF_020615455.1. Classification (NCBI taxonomy): domain Eukaryota; kingdom Metazoa; phylum Chordata; class Actinopteri; order Salmoniformes; family Salmonidae; genus Coregonus; species Coregonus clupeaformis. Next base: position 194,744 of record NW_025534120.1, on the reverse strand, counting down.
CAGACTTCACTATACTAAAATTAGACCGCACTGAATATGATGTTACTGTTATCTTCGTCCTCACTTCTAGGGACTGGAACTACACAACAGAACCTGCCCTCTCCAGAACAGCCTACTCTCTCACTTTGACAGATGGGGCTGCTATCCTTTCACCCTCCTCCATGGCTATTAGCTAGCTACCTACAAATGCATTTGGGAGTTGTTATTTTTTTACAGTGATAAATACATCAAGTTAGCTAGCTAATATGAAGTTAGGTAGCTGGTCAAATGTAATTCACTTAGCTAGCTATCTATACAGTATGTAAAGTCGGCTAGATAGCTAGCTAGGTTAGCAGCTCATTTGAGTTAGCATGCACTGTAGCTAGTTAGCTAATAATACATCGTTTTTTTTTTTTACATTTTCAAAATGTATTTACTTACTTGAATAGGCTCACCCAGCCATGTGGACGATTGGAAACAGGGCAGCAAAGTTCGTTGTTACCAGAGCGGTTTAGAGCATATTACTACTATTTACCTGTGAATAACCAGACCTTCATTCAAACTTGCTATGCTGAATTCTTGACGCCCAGTCGAACATGCTGCCAGCAAGCGGGCCAACGCACGGAGCATTACAAGCTAACCTGGCCGAACGCTCGTTGCTAAATAAATGGACACACACACGTTATTCAATCATTTCACCCACAGTGTTAGCGAGCGTCTACGTGGCCAGGCGCTAAAATAAAACTCGGTTCTATTTGTGACTCTCGACCCGCTGCAAGTCCTCTCCTCTCCCATCTCCTCATTGGTTTTTAGGAGCATCTACCGACGTGGGTGATTGAAAGATGAACTGAGGTCCACACTCCAGTCCAGTTGGTGGTGGTAATGCACCTTAAAGTTGGTTGCCAACCGACATATAAAGTCCAAAGAAGAAGAAGAAGCCTGAATTTGGTTTACCATTTTATCTGTGGATGAATAGGCTCTATGCACGCATCACTTCCGCATTGGCGTAAGGATGCTTTGGCATTTCCGGTTACCGGAAAAAAACATTAGACAGTGATAGTAGACCGTTTTAATGGCAGAGATGAAGTTTACAAGGTGTTTGCTGGAGTTGCCTAAAGTATCTGTTAATGATATAAGGAGGGTCGTCCGGACATCCAGTACGACACCACGTAGCAAACTGGATAAAGGCTTCAAATTTTACGTTTCTTCTTTTCTTTGCAACTTTGAAGGTAATATGCTAACGCTAGCTAGCCTGGGCTAGAAGCCTTGCTTTGGTGTTTTAAGTCATGACTCCATCCTGCTTCAGGTTAATCAAGCTTTAAATAAAGTTTAATCATGTGTATATACCTCTCACTTCATGTGATTGTACTTTTATGAAAGTATCAGGTAAAAACAGGGCTACAAATGAGATCTCTGTGAGAGCCCACTGCTACCGCTCAATGAAGAAACCAAAGCCACCACACCAGCTGTTGAACTTGTTGAAGGTTCCGTTCAACACATGTTTTACTCGTTTAATGTTACCACAGATTTGATTGCCATTGCTAAGAGAACACTTCAGAACTTTAGTGGTTTTCACGATAGCTGAACAGTGGTAGCCTAATACAGACCAGGGTAGCTGAGTGGGAATTGCCATGCTTTGTTGTTGGGTCTGTTGTAAACAAATTGGGGTTTGGTTTGAAATGTAAACAATAATGAGATCACTACTTTTTCCTGACTTGATGACTGCAATGACAGTAACATATTCCACTCAGCTATTCTTCAAACTGCTGATGTTCTACTCAAAACTGTCCTGTCATCTTTACTTCTTTCTTTATAAACATATGGCCCAACTTCCTTGCTTTTGTACTTTATGTTTCTACTTGTCAAGAGGAATTAGGAGCAAAACCTTCACTCTACTGTTGTTATTAGTACTAGGCTACAATGTTGCACCACTCAGCTACTGCTCTGCCAATACTGTTTGAAGGTAGTTAAATGGCACAAGACATAGTACTGTAATACTCAGTTAGACAGACATACAGTAGGTCAACTACATGGTACTGTAATACTCAGTTAGACAGACATACAGTAGGTCAACTACATGGTACTGTAATACTGCTAGACAGACATACAGTAGGTCAACTACATGGTACTGTAATACTGTTAGACAGACATACAGTAAGTCAACTACATGGTACTGTATAACTGTTAGACAGACATACAGTAGGTCAACTACATGGTACTGTAATACTCAGCTAGACAGACATACAGTAGGTCAACTACATGGTACTGTAATACTCAGCTAGACAGACATACAGTAGGTCAACTACATGGTACTGTAATACTCAGCTAGACAGACATACAGCAGGTCAACTACATGGTACTGTAATACTGTTAGACAGACATACAGTGGGTCAACTACATGGTACTGTAATACTCAGTTAGACAGACATACAGTAGGTCAACTACATGGTACTGTAATACTGTTAGACAGACATACAGTAGGTCAACTACATGGTACTGTAATACTGCTAGACAGACATACAGTAGGTCAACTACATGGTACTGTAATACTCAGTTAGACAGACATACAGTAGGTCAACTACATGGTACTGTAATACTGTTAGACAGACATACAGTAGGTCAACTACATGGTACTGTAATACTCAGTTAGACAGACATACAGTAGGTCAACTCCATGGTACTGTAATACTCAGTTAGACAGACATACAGTAGGTCAACTACATGGTACTGTAATACTGTTAGACAGACATACAGTAGGTCAACTACATGGTACTGTAATACTCAGTTAGACAGACATACAGTAGGTCAACTACATGGTACTGTAATACTCAGTTAGACGGACATACAGTAGGTCAACTACATGGTACTGTAATACTCAGTTAGACAGACATACAGTAGGTCAACTACATGGTACTGTAATACTCAGTTAGACAGACATACAGTAGGTCAACTACATGGTACTGTAATACTGTTAAACAGACATACAGTAGGTCAACTACATGGTACTGTAATACTCAGTTAGACAGACATACAGTAGGTCAACTACATGGTACTGTAATACTCAGTTAGACAGACATACAGTAGGTCAACTACATGGTACTGTAATACTCAGTTAGACAGACATACAGTAGGTCAACTACATGGTACTGTAATACTGTTAGACAGACATACAGTAGGTCAACTACATGGTACTGTAATACTGTTAGACAGACATACAGTAGGTCAACTACATGTTACTGTAATACTCAGTTAGACAGACATACAGTAGGTCAACTACATGGTACTGTAATACTGCTAGACAGACATACAGTAGGTCAACTACATGGTACTGTAATACTCAGTTAGACAGACATACAGTAGGTCAACTACATGGTACTGTAATACTGTTAGACAGACATACAGTAGGTCAACTACATGGTACTGTAATACTGTTAGACAGACATACAGTAGTTCAACTACATGGTACTGTAATACTCAGTTAGACAGACATACAGTAGGTCAACTACATGGTACTGTAATACTGCTAGACAGACATACAGTAGGTCAACTACATGGTACTGTAATACTGTTAGACAGACATACAGTAGGTCAACTACATGGTACTGTAATACTGTTAGACAGACATACAGTAGGTCAACTACATGGTACTGTAATACTGTTAGACAGACATACAGCAGGTCAACTACATGGTACTGTAATACTGTTAGACAGACATACAGCAGGTCAACTACATGGTACTGTAATACTGTTAGACAGACATACAGTAGGTCAACTACATGGTACTGTAATACTCAGTTAGACAGACATACAGTAGGTCAACTACATGGTACTGTAATACTCAGTTAGACAGACATACAGTAGGTCAACTACATGGTACTGTAATACTCAGTTAGACAGACATACAGTAGGTCAACTACATGGTACTGTAATACTGTTAGACAGACATACAGTAGGTCAACTACATGGTACTGTAATACTGTTAGACAGACATACAGTAGGTCAACTACATGGTACTGTAATACTGTTAGACAGACATACAGTAGGTCAACTACATGGTACTGTAATACTGTTAGACAGACATACAGTAGGTCAACTACATGGTACTGTAATACTCAGTTAGACAGACATACAGTAGGTCAACTACATGGTACTGTAATACTGTTAGACAGACATACAGTAGGTCAACTACATGGTACTGTAATACTCAGTTAGACAGACATACAGTAGGTCAACTACATGGTACTGTAATACTGTTAGACAGACATACAGTAGGTCAACTACATGGTACTGTAATACTGTTAGACAGACATACAGTAGGTCAACTAGTGTATAAACTACTGTGTTACTATATCAACAGAACTGGTTGCTACAGCTGCAACAGTTCAATCATGTATAAACTACTGTCTTATCAACAGACCCATTAAAGAGATTCTCTGATACGTTTGTATACTTTTTAGACAGTAGTGCTGAAAGTAGCACTCAGGAGCCACAAGTGGTCCCCGATAATTGCATACAATGTCACATATGTGCAGATATGTGCACCACATCATTGGTCTCTCGCTCTGCTGGGTAGGCCTCTTGCTAGCTGTCACTCAAATGTGAGGGGCTGAAGCTCATTGGCTAGAACTCAAATTGCAAAGGGGCTGGCTCATGTGGGGGGAAATGTAGGGGAAAAGGCGTGGCACAGCTTGAAGAAAAGTCGCTTTCAAACTAGGGATTTTATTGCTAATTGAGGTAAGACCGTATTTCTGCTCATAGATTATACATGTAAGAACTACACATTGAAACATCCAGCCCAAAGTGGGAGGTTAAAAAAATAATTTCTTAGTCTCCAAACTACCGGAGCATGTCTTTAAACCCCCCTAGAGTCTATTGATACAACTAGGCATCAATCTAAGTAACAGAATAAAAACATCCCTGTCAAAATCCATCAGTTTATGATAGAGATATGCATGGGCTGTGTCTCAATCCACCACATGCACCAATGGCAGCCTTCAGCATCTGAGGAGACGTCTGTAAGCGTCCAAACAAGATGGTGGTCTCTGTCTAAGTAACAGAATAACAATAAAAAGGGGGTATAATATGTGTAAATATATGATATATAAATATTTCCTGAGCTTTCTAATATCTACTAGATATAGGACAGACACTTCCAAACCTTATTCCTTATGATTTATTTTTTGACTGTCTTTTTTTGCCATTTATTAATGTGTTATTCAAAGTGTTTCTATGGGCTATAGTAGTAAAGGACTAATTCAATTTTTATCAAATACATTTTTTACATATTTGTTTTTATACCTAAAGGGGTCCTAAAATTCCAAATCAAATAGCTAAATGATGTTTGGTAAGAACATCTTAAAACAATTCCATATGTAAGCTTAGAACCTTCAATGTGTCAATGTGTTTGTACTTGTCTCTATACAAATCAAATCAAATCAAACATGTATGATGCTTTCTTTTCTGATATTAAACAGACAAACCTCCCAAAAGTTTACTGTTTTGACTGTGTATATGACGCTTCTCCCTCTGGCACGCCCATCTCGGGATAGCCGGGCCCCGCCCATTTACCAGGATGCACCATATTAGGTCAATGACGTCAACGGAATCTCCTTTTGGAACGTTCCATTTCTTGGGAACGGCAACTTCGAAGTTCTAACTTGTTATCTTTACCGATAAATGCGATAGATGTATGTTTATAAACTGATATTATGTTGATATCCTCACCCTTTCCTCGTCAGATGGTGAGCAAGCCTAGAAAACCCCTGCAAACTGTCAGTTGGCATTCAAACTTCCAGCAACTAACTGTCAGTATCTGGTATCTATAATATTGCATGAAGTCTACTTCTACCGAGCGGCTTCATTCATCATGCATGAATGAAATCATAGTCATTGCCCGGGACTAAACTAACTGGGGCATGTTCGCTGAGCAGGACCCAACGGTTTTTAACGTTCCGGTAGATTTAGTCCTCTGCTATGAACAAACATGTCTCTCTGACATTTTGAATAAGAAATCAGGGCGGCTCTATATGTGGTAACTATATCTGAAACATTCGACAACGTTTGGCGACTGAACTTTGCTCTGGGGTATATTCATCAGGAAACAAACGGAAACAAACCGGACGAAACAGGGAGGGGCTAACCTGAACTTGTCCAGTTAGAAACGCTCGTTTTTGTTGTAAAACGTTTAGCTACGATGTGCACGATTGAATACACAGCTGGAAAGTATGAGACAGCGCTCCTGCTGGTGATTAGTACATTAAAACCACGTTCAGTAGCCAAACGTTGTCGAAATGTTGCCGATAGAAATGCCATGAATAGAGCGGAAGTGATTCCTTATTCTAAATGTCTGAGGCATGTTTGTCCTACAGTGTATTTCTATCTGAACGTTCCAAAACGTTGCTTCTTGCTGAACGCGCCCCAATAAGGTTTTTATACACGGAAGTATAAGTGAAAATAAAAGTAAAATAGGTGTAGCTACACACCAGGGCCCGTATCTCTAAAGAATTTTTGTGCAAAAAGTGGCTCCTAGCGGCCAAATTCTAAGAAAATTCTCAGAGGCATGACGTTTTCTTAGAATTTCCCCTAAAAGTGACACGAAAATCCCAGTTAATATAAAAGCTATTCCTCAAGAGTCCTAGCGCTTAAAAAGGGCTCCTAAGGCGAGATCTGCTAAGAGCAGGGAAGAGGACTTTTAGTGGCTTAGGAGTTACCCTAAGCAGCTGCACAAAATGGCCAACAGAGGAGGCAGGAGAGATGTCCTGCAAACACTGGATGACAGGGAATTATTGAGACGCTACAGATTGGATCGTGCAGGAATCATGTTTGTGGTGGATCTCCTTAGAGATGCAATTACTTCACCAACTCGACGCCACAACGCTATTACACCGGAGAAGAAAGTAATCACAACCCTGAGGTATTTGGCAACAGGGAAAATGCAACAATGCAGCAGTGATGACTTGGGTCTGTCCCAATCCTCCGTCAGCAGAGTCATCACCCAAACACTGACAGCTTTGTCACAACCTAATATTGTGACACAATTTGTTTCATTCCCGCTGGATGCCCGCACTTTACACACACATAAAAGGGCATTTATGGACATTGCAGGATTCCCTGGCGTTGTGGGTGTAATTGATGGAACACATGTGAGAATAATTGCGCCATCAGAGGACGAGGCTGTCTTTGTTAACAGGAAGAATTTCCACAGCATCAATGTGCAAATAGTGTTCAATGCGGCCTGGAAGATTTTGGACATTGTGGCTAAATGGCCAGGCTCCACACATGATGCGAGAATGCTCTCCGAGAGTGGCATCAGACAGCTTTTTGAGAGACGCTATGTGCCAGCTAATTGCCACTTGTTAGGGGACAGTGGCTACCCATGCAAACCATGGCTCCTTACACCTTACCTCCAGCCACGCCAAGGGCCCCAACTAAACTATAACAGGTAAGCCAAACAATACAAAAATCATGGAAATGAAATGCAAGCAATATGTTAGAGCATCCAAGTAGTGCAATATTTCCATCAAATAATTAAAGGTCTGTATTCTATTGTAGGGCCCACAAGACAACAAGAGCGGTGGTGGAGCGTGGCATAGGCCAGCTTAAGAGGCGCTTTCATGTTCTCCACGGAGAGGTGCGGCTGAGGCCTGAAAAAGTCAGCAAACTCATCATAGCCTGTGCAATATTACACAATATTTGCAAGGTTAGACAGATTGCAGAACCTCTGGAGGATGGCGATGAGGATGAGGATGGAGACAACGATGAGGATGGTGGTGAAGAAGATATTCACATTCCACAGGGGAACCTAGCCCAGAGTGGACTGCCTTACAGGGCAAACTTCACAAATTTACATTTCAGGCAAGCTGTAGCCCCATGTCATTTGAGAACTTGTGATGGTATTAAGAACTACCACAGTTTTACTGCACATCACCTGCAACTGTTAAATGCAAGACACAGAACACAATCTCTAAATGGTTTATTTTTTAGGTGTTCAATTTTAAGGCGGTAGTACTCCTCCTGAAGGGAAAGGACTTTTTTGTTGTTCAAACACATCAATTGTGAGTTGCAATCTTCTCTCCTGCAGGGATGCTGACGGAGCAGGTGCTGCGGATGGGAATGGTGTTTGATCCGCCGGGCTATCCTGAGTAGCAGCTGCAGATGGTTCAGGCGGCAAACTTGATGGGCCCGGTTCTTGTGATGGCTCCATGCTACAGAAATACATAGGCCTAGTTTAATTATTGTTTTGATTAAATTAATTTAATACATTGAGCATGGATAACACATGAAATGGCTTCTGCAATGAATAAACACTGTTGATATGAATAACCCTGTGTCCTACCTTTGCTGCATTTCAAGGGCCTGCATCATTGACGTGTCAATGCCTGTTGGCAGCCCGGTGACACTGACCTCAGAGTGTCCCAGGACTTGAAAGACAGTGTCGGCCACCTGGGACAGCCGCTTTGCAGGTGGTCCACCCCTAGAAAGAAACAGTCAATGAACACAGTACTTAGGCATGTAAATTAACTTTGCCAGCAGGAGCAAATTGCCAGATTATGTGGTAGGCCATAGTATTTTGCTCACCTGTGAGTGAGGATTCCCGCTTGTGTGCTGCAATCTCATCTTTTGCCTTGGACTGCAGCACATACCACCTTTTCTCACAATCGTCGCCTGTCCGCACCACCAGTGGAAAAGAGGCATTGATTGTTTGGGATATTGTGTCCCAGGCGCGCCTCTTGCCTTGGCTAGTGACAGTTGGGCCAAATTTTCCTCGTAACATACCTTTATGTTCGTTCACCAACTGGGCCAGCAACAAACCTTGCTCCTCAGTCCAGCTCGGCTTGCGATTCCTTTTTTTCTCAATTTTCTGTGTTTGTAGGATATTTGTTAACAAGCCTTCATAAATAGACCAGCCAGCAATCACAGACATTGTTAAAAGCTGAGCTGTGTTACCCTCGTTAAGTTCACACTGAGTTGTAACGTTGCAATTTCTACTTCATTAAGGACAGCCCCTTGAGATAGGCCATCTTGTTTTCAATGGGGTCCATATGGAAGTGAAAGTACAAAATATGCCAGCTAGGATATTAATATGAGCAAATGAGACACAAATCATTATTTGAACAGGGTGTAATGAGCTTAAGTTTTCACATAGTTTAGATTCTAATGTTAGGCTATAACCCCTACAGCTTACTATTCATTTTCCAGATATTTTCTTGAATGTGAAATATTATTTACAATTATAGTCTGCATAAGATTAGAGTGTATAATTATGTTTATTGATTTGAGGGTACATCCTTTGCTCATTATCACCAAAAGTTCATTTCATCAAACTTGTAGGATCAACCAATCACGGCTTTTGAAATGATGACTCATACCTAGCAACGGGGTCAACCACACCTCCTCACTAAGATAGGATTTTTCATCCATTCCTGGCTCAGAGTTCACTGAAAATGTTCTGGAATCACTTCTAAGCTAAAACTCCTGGCAAGGAATTTTTAGGTTAAGTTAGGAGCTCTCTGAGAGGATTCTCAGAATCTTTAAGGATACGGGCCCAGGTCTCTGCAGCGGGGACTCGAGGTAAGGGTTTTCTAACAATCGATCATAATAACGTGGTAAGGGTTTTCTAACAATCGATCATAATAACGTGGTAAGGGTTTTCTAACAATCGATCATAATAACGAGGTAAGGGTTTTCTAACAATCGATCATAATAACGTGTTAAATGAAGGTTAGGCCCTACTTGCTACATTTTAGCTTGTCAAGACTAGACTTGAGAGTCTGACCAACTGTCAAAGCGAGTCAACATTAGGATGAGAAGTTCCTGCTGTCTAGTAGATGTAGTTGTCTAGAGGAAATGCCAACACATTTACAGTCTAGTTTGATTTGTTTCCTAATATAACCGAACTTTTCTCCAAACCGGCACCTATAACTTGGCTGTGGAAGGACACGTGGAAGCGCGTCTTGTGCGCAGTCTACTACAGGCAAGGTGCCGGTTTGGAGAAAAGTTCGGTTCAGACGGTTTCTATAAAGGTCTACAGATATACACACATGATATAATCCGGACCAATGGACAAGGAGTTACGGATGATCGATATTCAGTAACAGGATTTTGGGAAACAAGTATCCTGTCTGCCTACAAAATGTTGGCAGTTATTTTCCAGACTTTGCACTGTAGCCACCAAGACGCCAATGCGCGCATGCGCAGCGTCCTATATTGGGGTAAGCATATAAATAAGAATGAATAGAAGGTCGTCTCCATTCAAGTCAATGATGCCATAATGGGTGGACTGGCAGCCGTTTTGAGTGTTTCCCAACCGCTGGTCACCTTTTCAACGCTTATCTTGTAGAATCCAGCAATGGCGCTGGTCCCATTAATTAGCTTATTTTCTAATGGTTCCGCATGTCTTGATCTAACCACCTTCAACCTGACCAGCTAGCTATGTCAGCTATGTAAGAACAAGATGAGGTGTATCTTATATGCTAACGTTAGCTAGCAGGCTAGACGGTTGTCTCATGATCTGCTTCAGACCGCTTGCCTTCTGCCTAGTGTCAAAGTCGCGTCAATTCAAATCTGGTATTAGGAACAAAAGAGGTCAACACGACTTCTAAGGTATACTAGTTATTTTAATTAATGGAAAAACCTTCAATGGTAAATATGATGTTTCGTATATACGGGCTCTCTGATATGTCTCGCAGGACACTCCAGAGAACTAACTCATTGTTCCAGAAAACAATACCCAAATACTCTGACAGAGGAAGTTTCCCACTTCTCTGCTGGCCAATTAGAGTAAAGACTTGAGTGGTTTAAACTTTCTCAGCCAATCCGTTGATGCAGGGGGTTGGTCTCATCTCTTCGGCGCCATTTGTTACACACTTCAGGCAGGCACAAGATTATCATAACAACCTATCATAGTGAGAAGAGCCAGCTCCCTTAGACATCATTCCCATGTCAAAGGAAGACTCATAAATCACAATGAACTATTATAGTCTAGCATTTGAAGACACAATCCTTATCTTCTCTTCACATCAATTACAGCCTGCCAGGTGTCACAGCCTACATTAGCCCAGTCAAGACTGCATTCTTTCTAAATTAGTCATCCCATCAGTTTAGGAGAATAATAAATCCCTAATACTAGGCAGCTTAGCTCCAATGCTTGAGCTGGTCCCATGGTTGAATCAGAGCGGTATATCCTCAAATCAAATCAAATCTAATTGTATTTGCCACATGCGCCGAATACAACAGGTGTAGACATTACAGTGAAATGCTTCCTTACAAGCCCTTTACCAACAATGCAGTTTTTAAGAAACTAAATAAAAATAGCAAATACTTAAAGAGCAGCAGTAAAATAAAATAACAGTAGGGAGGTTATATACGGGGGTACCGGTTAGTCGAGACCCATGCCAGGAAGTAAAAGCAGGAACAGATTAATATACATGTCCATTGGGGTGGGGGCAGGGACTAAACTAACTGGGGCATGTTCGCTGAGCAGGACCCAACGGTTTTTAACGTTCCGATAGATATAGGCCTCTGCTATGAACAAACATGTCTCTCTGACATTTAGAATAAGAAATCAGGTCGGCTCTATATGTGGTAACTATATCTGAAACATTCGACAACGTTTGGCGACTGAACGTTGTTTTGGGGTATATTCATCAGGAAACAAACCGGACGAAACAGGGAGGGACTAACCTGAACTTGTCCAGTGAGAAACGCTCGTTTTTGTTGTAAAACGTTTAGCTACGATGCGCACGATTGAATACACCCCTGGAAAGTATGAGACAGCGCTCCTGCTGGTGATTACTACATTAAAACCACGTTCAGTAGCCAAACGTTGTCGATAGAAATGCCATGAATAGAGCGGATGTGATTCCTTATTCTAAATGTCTGAGGCATGTTTGTCCTACAGTGTATTTCTATCTGAACGTTCCAAAACGTTGCTTCTTGCTGAACGCGCCCCAATAATGTTTTTATACATGGAATTATAAGTGAAGTAAAATAAGTGTAGCTACACACCAGGTCACTGCAGCAGAACGAGACAGACGAGACAGAGGTAAGGGTTTTCTAACAATCGATCATAATAACGTGTTAAATGAAGGTTAGGCCCTACTTGCTACATTTTATCTGGTCTAGACTAGACTTGAGAGTCTGACCAACTGTCAAAGCGAGTCAACATTAGGATGAGAAGTTCCTGCTGTCTAGTATATTTAGTTGTCTAGAGGAAATGCCAACACATTTACAGTCTAGTTTGATTTGTTTCCTAATATAACCGAACTTTTCTCCAAACCGGCACCTATAACTTGGCTGTGGTAGGATACGTGGAAGCGCGTCTTGTGCGCAGTCTACTACAGGCAAGGTGACGGTTTGGAGAAAAGTTCGGTTCAGACGGTTTCTATAAAAGGTCTACAGATATACACACATGATATAATCCGGACCAATGGACAAGGAGTTATGGATGATCGATATTCAGTAACAGGATTTTGGGAAACAAGTATCCTATCTGCCTACAAAATGTTGGCAGTTATTTTCTAGGCTCCGCACTATAGCCACCAAGAACGCCAATGCGCGCATGCGCAGCGTCCTATATAGGGGTAAGTATATAAATAAGAATGAATTGAAGGTCGTCTCCATTCAAGTCAATGATGCCATAATGGGTGGACTGGCAGCCGTTTGGAGTGTTTCCCGACCGCTGGTCACCTTTTCAACGCTTATCTTGTAGAATCCAGCAATGGCGCTGGTCCCATTAATTAGCTTATTTTCTAATGGTTCCGCATGTCTTGATCTAACCACCTTCAACCTGACCAGCTAGCTATATCAGCTATGTATGAACACGATGAGGTGTATCTTATATGCTAACGTTAGCTAGCAGGCTAGACGGTTGTCTTATTCTGGCATTCGCTCATGATCTGCTTTAGTCCGCTTGCCTTCTGCCTAGGCAGCTTAGCTACAATGCTTGAGCTGGTCCCATGGTTGAAACAGAGCGGTATATCCTCAAATCAAATCAAATCTAATTGTATTTGCCACATGCGCCGAATACAACAGGTGTAGACATTACAGTGAAATGCTTCCTTACAAGCCCTTTACCAACAATGCAGTTTTTAAGAAACTAAATAAAAATAGCAAATAATTAAAGAGCAGCAGTAAAATAAAATAACAGTAGGGAGGTTATATACGGGGGTACCGGTTAGTCGAGACCCATGCCAGGAAGTAAAAGCAGGAACAGATTAATATACATGTCCATTGGGGTGGGGGCAGGGACTAAACTAACTGGGGCATGTTCGCTGAGCAGGACCCAACGGTTTTTAACGTTGCCTAATCTAATGTTATATTAATGATGTCGGCTGCATTCCGAACCTTAAGCTGAAACTCAACTTTCAAGCAGACCACCATAGTCCCTGTGCCCAAGGACACTAAGATAACCTGCCTAAATGACTACCGACCCGTAGCACTGACGTCTGTAGCCATGAAGTGCTTTGAAAGGCTGGTCATGGCTCACATCAACACCATTATCCCAGAAACCCTAGACCCACTCCAATTTGCATACCGCCCCAACACATCCACAGATGATGCAATCTCTATTGCACTCCACACTGCCCTTTCCCACCTGGACAAGAGGAACACCTATGTGAGAATGCTATTCATTGACTACAGCTCAGCATTCAACACTATAGTGCTCTCAAAGCTCATCACTAAGCTAAGGATCCTGGGACTAAACACCTCCCTCTGCAACTGGATCCTGGATTTCCTGACGGGCCGCCCCCAGGTGGTAAGGGTAGGTAACAACACATCTGCCACGCTGATCCTCAACAATAGGAGATGATTGTGGACTACAGGAAAAAAAAAGAGGACTGAGCACGCCCCCATTCTCATCGACGGGGCTGTAGTGGAGCAGGTGTCCACATCACCAACGAACTATCATGGTCCAAACACACATTTTTAGGACATGGATTTGACAGACTTTACTTTGTTTCAACTCATATTTAACAAGCAGTGGTCCTCTGTAGCTCAGCTGGTAGAGAACGGCGCTTGTAACGCCAGGGTAGTGGGTTCGATCCCCGGGACCACCCATACTAAAAAAAAAAATTATGCACGCATGACTGTAAGTCGCTTTGGATGAAAAGCGTCTGCTAAATGGCATTATTATTATAATTTGTCACGAATGTCGGTGTAATGCGAGTCACAATGTAAAGAAATAAAATGAAAATCCTCCAAAACAACAAAGGAACACACACACCAAAACAGTGGACGTGTACAATTTAAATAGGGAGGACAAACTAACATAATGGGGAACAGGTTAAATAGGGAGGACAAACTAACATAATGGGGAACAGGTTAAATAGGGAGGACAAACTAACATAATGGGGAACAGATTAAATAGGGAGGACAAACTAACATAATGGGGAACAGGTTAAATAGGGAGGACAAACTAACATAATGGGGAACAGGTTAAATAGGGAGGACAAACTAACATAATGGGGAACAGGTTAAATAGGGAGGACAAACTAACATAATGGGGAACAGGTTAAATAGGGAGGACAAACTAACATAATGGGGAACAGGTTAAATAGGGAGGACAAACTAACATAATGGGGAACAGATTAAATAGGAGGACAAACTAACATAATGGGAACAGGTTAAATAGGGAGGACAAACTAACATAATGGGGAACAGGTTAAATAGGGAGGACAAACTAACATAATGGGGAACAGGTTAAATAGGAAGGACAAACTAACATAATGGGGAACAGGTTAAATAGGGAGGACAAACTAACATAATGGGGAACAGGTTAAATAGGATAGGGAGGACAAACTAACATAATGGGGAACAGGTTAAATAGGGAGGACAAACTAACATAATGGGGAACAGGTTAAATAGGGAGGACAAACTAACATAATGGGGAACAGGTTAAATAGGGAGGACAAACTAACATAATGGGGAACAGGTTAAATAAGGAGGACAAACTAACATAATGGGGAACAGGTTAAATAGGGAGGACAAACTAACATAATGGGGAACAGGTTAAATAGGGAGGACAAACTAACATAATGGGGAACAGGTTAAATAGGGAGGACAAACTAACATAATGGGGAACAGGTTAAATAGGGAGGACAAACTAACATAATGGGGAACAGGTTAAATAGGAGGACAAACTAACATAATGGGAACAGGTTAAATAGGGAGGACAAACTAACATAATGGGGAACAGGTTAAATAGGGAGGACAAACTAACATAATGGGGAACAGGTTAAATAGGGAGGACAAACTAACATAATGGGGAACAGGTTAAATAGGGAGGACAAACTAACATAATGGGGAAACAGGTTAAATAGGGAGGACAAACTAACATAATGGGGAACAGATTAAATAGGGAGGACAAACTAACATAATGGGAACAGGTTAAATAGGGAGGACAAACTAACATAATGGGGAAACAGGTTAAATAGGGAGGACAAACTAACATAATGGGGAACAGGTTAAATAGGAAGGACAAACTAACATAATGGGGAACAGGTTAAATAGGGAGGACAAACTAACATAATGGGAACAGGTTAAATAGGATAGGGAGGACAAACTAACATAATGGGAAACAGGTTAAATAGGAGGACAAACTAACATAATGGGAACAGGTTAAATAGGGAGGACAAACTAACATAATGGGGAACAGGTTAAATAGGAGGACAAACTAACATAATGGGGGAACAGGTTAAATAAGGAGGACAAACTAACATAATGGGGAACAGGTTAAATAGGGAGGACAAACTAACATAATGGGGAACAGGTTAAATAGGGAGGACAAACTAACATAATGGGGAACAGGTTAAATAGGGAGGACAAACTAACATAATGGGGAACAGGTTAAATAGGGAGGACAAACTAACATAATGGGAAACAGGTTAAATAGGGAGGACAAACTAACATAATGGGGAACAGGTTAAATAGGGAGGACAAACTAACATAATGGGGAACAGGTTAAATAGGGAGGACAAACTAACATAATGGGGAACAGGTTAAATAGGGAGGACAAACTAACATAATGGGGAACAGGTTAAATAGGGAGACAAACTAACATAATGGGGAACAGGTTAAATAGGGAGGACAAAATAACATAATGGGGAAACAGGTTAAATAGGGAGGACAAACTAACATAATGGGGAACAGGTTAAATAGGGAGGACAAACTAACATAATGGGGAACAGGTTAAATAGGGAGGACAAACTAACATAATGGGGAACAGGTTAAATAGGGAGGACAAAATAACATAATGGGGAACAGGTTAAATAGGGAGGACAAACTAACATAATGGGGAACAGGTTAAATAGGAGGACAAACTAACATAATGGGGAAACAGGTTAAATAGGGAGGACAAACTAACATAATGGGGAAACAGGTTAAATAGGGAGGACAAACTAACATAATGGGGAACAGGTTAAATAGGCAGACAAACTAACATAATGGGGAACAGGTTAAATAGGAGGACAAACTAACATAATGGGGAACAGGTTAAATAGGGAGGAGAAACTAACATAATGGGGAAACAGGTTAAATAGGGAGGACAAACTAACATAATGGGGAACAGGTTAAATAGGAGGACAAACTAACATAATGGGAAACAGGTTAAATAGGAGGACAAACTAACATAATGAGGAACAGGTTAAATAGGGAGGACAAACTAACATAATGGGAACAGGTTAAATAGGGAGGACAAACTAACATAATGGGGAACAGGTTAAATAGGGAGGACAAACTAACATAATGGGGAACAGGTTAAATAGGGAGGACAAACTAACATAATGGGGAACAGATTAAATAGGCAGACAAACTAACATAATGGGAACAGGTTAAATGGGGAGGACAAACTAACATAATGGGGAACAGGTTAAATAGGGAGGACAAACTAACATAATGGGGAACAGGTTAAATAGGGAGGACAAACTAACATAATGGGGAACAGGTTAAATAGGGAGGACAAACTAACATAATGGGGAACAGGTTAAATAGGAGGACAAACTAACATAATGGGGAACAGGTTAAATAGGGAGGACAAACTAACATAATGGGGAACAGGTTAAATAGGGAGGACAAACTAACATAATGGGGAACAGGTTAAATAGGGAGGACAAACTAACATAATGGGGAACAGGTTAAATAGGGAGGACAAACTAACGCAATGGGGAACAGGTTAAATAGGGAGGACAAACTAACATAATGGGGAACAGGTTAAATAGGGAGGACAAACTAACATAATGGGGAACAGGTTAAATAGGGAGGACAAACTAACATAATGGGAACAGGTTAAATAGGGAGGACAAAATAACATAATGGGGAACAGGTTAAATAGGGAGGACAAACTAACATAATGGGGAACAGGTTAAATAGGGAGGACAAACTAACATAATGGGGAACAGGTTAAATAGGGAGGACAAACTAACATAATGGGGAACAGGTTAAATAGGGAGGACAAAATAACATAATGGGGAACAGGTTAAATAGGAGGACAAACTAACATAATGGGGAACAGGTTAAATAGGAGGACAAACTAACATAATGGGGAAACAGGTTAAATAGGGAGGACAAACTAACATAATGGGGAACAGGTTAAATAGGGAGGACAAACTAACATAATGGGGAAACAGGTTAAATAGGCAGACAAACTAACATAATGGGGAACAGGTTAAATAGGGAGGACAAACTAACATAATGGGGAACAGGTTAAATAGGGAGGAGAAACTAACATAATGGGGAACAGGTTAAATAGGGAGGACAAACTAACATAATGGGGAACAGGTTAAATAGGAGGACAAACTAACATAATGGGGAAACAGGTTAAATAGGGAGGACAAACTAACATAATGGGGAACAGGTTAAATAGGGAGGACAAACTAACATAATGGGGAACAGGTTAAATAGGGAGGACAAACTAACATAATGGGGAACAGGTTAAATAGGGAGGACAAACTAACATAATGGGGAACAGGTTAAATAGGAGGACAAACTAACATAATGGGACAGGTTAAATAGGCAGACAAACTAACATAATGGGGAACAGGTTAAATAGGGAGGACAAACTAACATAATGGGGAACAGGTTAAATAGGGAGGACAAACTAACATAATGGGAACAGGTTAAATAGGGAGGACAAACTAACATAATGGGGAACAGGTTAAATAGGGAGGACAAACTAACATAATGGGGAACAGGTTAAATAGGGAGGACAAACTAACATAATGGGGAACAGGTTAAATAGGGAGGACAAACTAACATAATGGGGAACAGGTTAAATAGGGAGGACAAACTAACATAATGGGGAACAGGTTAAATAGGGAGGACAAACTAACATAATGGGGAACAGGTTAAATAGGGAGGACAAACTAACATAATGGGAACAGGTTAAATAGGAAGGACAAACTAACATAATGGGGAACAGGTTAAATAGGGAGGACAAACTAACATAATGGGGAACAGATTAAATAGGGAGGACAAACTAACATAATGGGGAACAGGTTAAATAGGGAGGACAAACTAACATAATGGGGAACAGGTTAAATAGGGAGGACAAACTAACATAATGGGGAACAGGTTAAATAGGAAGGACAAACTAACATAATGGGGAAACAGGTTAAATAGGAGGACAAACTAACATAATGGGAACAGGTTAAATAGGATGGGAGGACAAACTAACATAATGGGGAACAGGTTAAATAGGGAGGACAAACTAACATAATGGGGAACAGGTTAAATAGGGAGGACAATCTAACATAATGGGGAACAGGTTAAATAGGGAGGACAAACTAACATAATGGGGAACAGGTTAAATAAGGAGGACAAACTAACATAATGGGGAACAGGTTAAATAGGGAGGACAAACTAACATAATGGGGAACAGGTTAAATAGGAGGACAAACTAACATAATGGGAACAGGTTAAATAGGAAGGACAAACTAACATAATGGGGAACAGGTTAAATAGGGAGGACAAACTAACATAATGGGAAACAGGTTAAATAGGAGGACAAACTAACATAATGGGGAACAGGTTAAATAGGGAGGACAAACTAACATAATGGGGAACAGGTTAAATAGGGAGGACAAACTAACATAATGGGGAAACAGGTTAAATAGGGAGGACAAACTAACATAATGGGAACAGGTTAAATAGGGAGGACAAACTAACATAATGGGAAACAGGTTAAATAGGGAGGACAAAATAACATAATGGGGAACAGGTTAAATAGGGAGGACAAACTAACATAATGGGGAACAGGTTAAATAGGGAGGACAAACTAACATAATGGGGAACAGGTTAAATAGGCAGGACAAACTAACATAATGGGGAACAGGTTAAATAGGGAGGACAAACTAACATAATGGGGAACAGGTTAAATAGGAGGACAAACTAACATAATGGGGAACAGGTTAAATAGGGAGGACAAACTAACATAATGGGGAACAGGTTAAATAGGGAGGACAAACTAACATAATGGGGAACAGGTTAAATAGGGAGGACAAACTAACATAATGGGGAACAGGTTAAATAGGGAGGACAAACTAACATAATGGGGAACAGGTTAAATAGGGAGGACAAACTAACATAATGGGGAACAGGTTAAATAGGGAGGACAAACTAACATAATGGGAAACAGGTTAAATAGGGAGGACAAACTAACATAATGGGGAACAGGTTAAATAGGGAGGACAAACTAACATAATGGGGAACAGGTTAAATAGGGAGGACAAACTAACATAATGGGGAACAGGTTAAATAGGGAGGACAAACTAACATAATGGGGAACAGGTTAAAAAGGCACACAAACTAACATTATGGGGAACAGGTTAAATAGGGAGGACAAACTAACATAATGGGGAACAGGTTAAATAGGAGGACAAACTAACATAATGGGAACAGGTTAAATAGGGAGGACAAACTAACATAATGGGGAACAGGTTAAATAGAGAGGACAAACTAACATAATGGGGAACAGGTTAAATAGGAGGACAAACTAACATAATGGGGAACAGGTTAAATAGGGAGGACAAACTAACATAATGGGGAACAGGTTAAATAGGGAGGACAAACTAACATAATGGGGAACAGGTTAAATAGGGAGGACAAACTAACATAATGGGGAACAGGTTAAATAGGGAGGACAAACTAACATAATGGGGAACAGGTTAAATAGGGAGGACAAACTAACATAATGGGGAACAGGTTAAATAGGAGGACAAACTAACATAATGGGGAACAGGTTAAATAGGGAGGACAAACTAACATAATGGGGAACAGGTTAAATAGGAGGACAAACTAACATAATGGGGAACAGGTTAAATAGGGAGGACAAACTAACATAATGGGGAACAGGTTAAATAGGGAGGACAAACTAACATAATGGGGAACAGGTTAAATAGGGAGGACAAACTAACATAATGGGGAACAGGTTAAATAGGGAGGACAAACTAACATAATGGGGAACAGGTTAAATAGGGAGGACAAACTAACATAATGGGGAACAGGTTAAATAGGGAGGACAAACTAACATAATGGGGGAAACAGGTTAAATAGGGAGGACAAACTAACATAATGGGGAACAGGTTAAATAGGGAGGACAAACTAACATAATGGGGAACAGGTTAAATAGGGAGGACAAACTAACATAATGGGGAACAGGTTAAATAGGGAGGACAAACTAACATAATGGGGGAAACAGGTTAAATAGGGAGGACAAACTAACATAATGGGGAACAGGTTAAATAGGGAGACAAACTAACATAATGGGGAACAGGTTAAATAGGGAGGACAAAATAACATAATGGGGAACAGGTTAAATAGGAGGACAAACTAACATAATGGGGAACAGGTTAAATAGGGAGGACAAACTAACATAATGGGGAACAGGTTAAATAGGGAGGGACAAACTAACATAATGGGGAACAGGTTAAATAGGAGGACAAACTAACATAATGGGGAACAGGTTAAATAGGGAGGACAAACTAACATAATGGGGAACAGGTTAAATAGGGAGGACAAACTAACATAATGGGGAACAGGTTAAATAGGGAGGACAAACTAACATAATGGGGAACAGGTTAAATAGGGAGGACAAACTAACATAATGGGGAACAGGTTAAATAGGGAGGACAAACTAACATAATGGGGAACAGGTTAAATAGGGAGGACAAACTAACATAATGGGGAACAGGTTAAATAGGGAGGACAAAATAACATAATGGGGAACAGGTTAAATAGGGAGGACAAACTAACATAATGGGGAACAGGTTAAATAGGGAGGACAAACTAACATAATGGGGAACAGGTTAAATTGGCAGACAAACTAACATAATGGGGAACAGGTTAAATAGGGAGGACAAACTAACATAATGGGGAACAGGTTAAATAGGGAGGACAAACTAACATAATGGGGAAACAGGTTAAATAGGGAGGACAAAATAACATAATGGGGAACAGGTTAAATAGGGAGGACAAACTAACATAATGGGGAACAGGTTAAATAGGGAGGACAAACTAACATAATGGGGAACAGGTTAAATAGGGAGGACAAACTAACATAATGGGGAACAGGTTAAATAGGAGGACAAACTAACATAATGGGGAACAGGTTAAATAGGGAGGACAAACTAACATAATGGGGAACAGGTTAAATAGGGAGGACAAACTAACATAATGGGGAACAGGTTAAATAGGAGGACAAACTAACATAATGGGGAACAGGTTAAATAGGGAGGACAAACTAACATAATGGGGAACAGGTTAAATAGGGAGGACAAACTAACATAATGGGGAACAGGTTAAATAGGAGGACAAACTAACATAATGGGAACAGATTAAATAGGGAGGACAAACTAACATAATGGGGAACAGGTTAAATAGGGAGGACAAACTAACATAATGGGGAACAGGTTAAATAGGGATGACAAACTAACATAATGGGGAACAGGTTAAATAGGGAGGACAAACTAACATAATGGGGAACAGGTTAAATAGGAGGACAAACTAACATAATGGGGAACAGGTTAAATAGGGAGGACAAACTAACATAATGGGAACAGGTTAAATAGGGAGGATAAACTAACATAATGGGGAAACAGGTTAAATAGGGAGCAAACTAACATAATGGGGAACAGGTTAAATAAGCAGACAAACTAACATAATGGGAACAGGTTAAATAGGGAGGACAAACTAACATAATGGGAACAGGTTAAATAGGGAGGACAAACTAACATAATGGGGAACAGGTTAAATAGGGAGGACAAACTAACATAATGGGGGAACAGGTTAAATAGGGAGGACAAACTAACATAATGGGGAACAGGTTAAATAGGGAGGACAAACTAACATAATGGGGAACAGGTTAAATAGGAGGACAAACTAACATAATGGGGAACAGGTTAAATAGGGAGGACAAACTAACATAATGGGGAACAGGTTAAATAGGGGAGGACAAACTAACATAATGGGGAACAGGTTAAATAGGGAGGACAAACTAACATAATGGGGAACAGGTTAAATAGGGAGGACAAACTAACATAATGGGGAACAGGTTAAATAGGGAGGACAAACTAACATAATGGGGAACAGGTTAAATAGGGAGGACAAACTAACATAATGGGGGAACAGGTTAAATAGGGAGGACAAACTAACATAATGGGGAACAGGTTAAATAGGGAGGACAAACTAACATAATGGGAACAGGTTAAAAAGGCACACAAACTAACATTATGGGGAACAGGTTAAATAGGAGGACAAACTAACATAATGGGAACAGGTTAAATAGGGAGGACAAACTAACATAATGGGGAACAGATTAAATAGGGAGGACAAACTAACATAATGGGGAACAGGTTAAATAGGGAGGACAAACTAACATAATGGGGAACAGGTTAAATAGGGAGGACAAACTAACATAATGGGGAACAGGTTAAATAGGAGGACAAACTAACATAATGGGGAACAGGTTAAATAGGGAGGACAAACTAACATAATGGGGAACAGGTTAAATAGGGAGGACAAACTAACATAATGGGGAACAGGTTAAATAGGGAGGACAAACTAACATAATGGGGAACAGATTAAATAGGGAGGACAAACTAACATAATGGGGAACAGGTTAAATAGGGAGGACAAACTAACATAATGGGGAACAGGTTAAATAGGGAGGACAAACTAACATAATGGGAACAGGTTAAATAGGGAGGACAAACTAACATAATGGGAACAGGTTAAATAGGGAGGACAAACTAACATAATGGGGAACAGGTTAAATAGGGAGGACAAACTAACATAATGGGGAACAGGTTAAATAGGGAGGACAAACTAACATAATGGGGAACAGGTTAAATAGGGAGGACAAACTAACATAATGGGGAACAGGTTAAATAGGGAGGACAAACTAACATAATGGGGAACAGGTTAAATAGGGAGGACAAACTAACCTAATGGGGAACAGGTTAAATAGGCAGACAAACTAACATAATGGGGAACAGGTTAAATAGGGGAGGACAAACTAACATAATGGGAACAGGTTAAATAGGGAGGACAAACTAACATAATGGGGAACAGGTTAAATAGGGAGGACAAACTAACATAATGGGGAACAGGTTAAATAGGAGGACAAACTAACATAATGGGGAACAGGTTAAATAGGGAGGACAAACTAACATAATGGGGAACAGGTTAAATAGGGAGGACAAACTAACATAATGGGGAAATTTTAAATAGGGAGGACAAACTAACATAATGGGGAACAGGTTAAATAGGGAGGACAAACTAACATAATGGGGAACAGGTTAAATAGGGAGGACAAACTAACATAATGGGGAACAGAGTTAAATAGGGAGGACAAACTAACATAATGGGCAACAGGTTAAATAGGGAGGACAAACTAACATAATGGGAACAGGTTAAATAGGCAGACAAACTAACATAATGGGGAACAGGTTAAATAGGGAGGACAAACTAACATAATGGGGAACAGGTTAAATAGGGAGGACAAACTAACATAATGGGAACAGGTTAAATAGGGAGGACAAACTAACATAATGGGGAACAGGTAAAATAGGGAGGACAAACTAACATAATGGGGAACAGGTTAAATAGGGAGGACAAACTAACATAATGGGGAACAGGTTAAATAGGGAGGACAAACTAACATAATGGGAACAGATTAAATAGGAGGACAAACTAACATAATGGGGAACAGGTTAAATAGGGAGGACAAACTAACATAATGGGGAACAGGTTAAATAGGGATGACAAACTAACATAATGGGGAACAGGTTAAATAGGGAGGACAAACTAACATAATGGGGAACAGGTTAAATAGGGAGGACAAACTAACATAATGGGGAACAGGTTAAATAGGGAGGACAAACTAACATAATGGGGAACAGGTTAAATAGGGAGGATAAACTAACATAATGGGGAACAGGTTAAATAGGGAGGACAAACTAACATAATGGGGAACAGGTTAAATAAGCAGACAAACTAACATAATGGGGAAACAGGTTAAATAGGGAGGACAAACTAACATAATGGGGAACAGGTTAAATAGGAGGACAAACTAACATAATGGGGAACAGGTTAAATAGGGAGGACAAACTAACATAATGGGAACAGGTTAAATAGGAGGACAAACTAACATAATGGGGAACAAGGTTAAATAGGGAGGACAAACTAACATAATGGGGAACAGGTTAAATAGGCAGACAAACTAACATAATGGGGAACAGGTTAAATAGGAGGACAAACTAACATAATGGGGAACAGGTTAAATAGGGAGGACAAACTAACATAATGGGGAACAGGTGCGCAACAACAGACAACAATCAAATGAACATAGAAATATAGAACATAGAGCGGCAGCAGCTACTCTGGTGACGACGAACGCCGAGGCCTGCCCGAGCCAGAAGGAAGGGCAATCTCGGCAGAATCCGTGACAGTACCCCCTGACACCGGGCAGAGACGGTGGGTTTTGTGCCCCTAGGCGGCGTTGGTGCCGGTGATGTCTGGTGGAGGACCTGCCTTACAACAGGCCTACAAGCCCTCAGTCCAGCCTCTCTCAGCCTATTGCGGACAGTCTGAGCACTGATGGAAGGATTGTGTGTTCCTGGTGTAACTCGGGCAGTTGTTGTTGCCGTCCTGTACCTGTCTTGCAGGTGTGATGTTCGGATGTACCGATCCTGTGCAGGTGTTGTTACACGTGGTCTGCCACTGCGAGGATGATCAGCTGTCCGTCCTGTCTCCCTGTAGCGCTGTCTTAGGCGTCTCACAGTACGGACATTGCAATGTATTGCCCTGGCCACATCTGCAGTCCTCATCCTCCTTGCAGCATGCCTAAGGCACGTTCACTCAGATGAGCAGGGACCCTGGGCATCTTTCTTTTGGTGTTTTTCAGAGTCAGTAGAAAGGCCTCTTTAGTGTCCTAAGTTTTCAAAACTGTGACCTTAATTGCCTACCGTCTGTAAGATGTTAGTGTCTTAACGACCGGTCCACAGGTGCATGGTCATTAATTGTTTATGGTTCATTGAACAAGCATGGGAAACAGTGTTTAAACCCTTTACAATGAAGATCTGTGAAGTTATTTGGATTTCTATGAATTATCTTTGAAAGACAGGGTCTCTTTTTTTGCAGAGTTTATATTCTTGTTTTACGCCATTGTAATAGATACATTCACATTTAGTTGGTGTATGTTTTTGTTTACATGGGCAAAAAAGTTTAATTGAATAAATAAACCTAATCATTATTTGACTGTTCTACTATTAACTGACTATGTACTTTCGTCTTCCAGAGATCCTACGTGTTGAAACATACCAGTGATGCTGCAGAAACAACCTGGGACATGGCTTCTGCAAGACAATCTGCTTTAGAGTACATTACAAATGGAAGCTACGTCTCATCGGATTTAACAGCGCCGAGAAGATGGCTGCCGTTTTACAGCCCTCTAACCAATTGTACTATTATGTTGTTTTTCGCGTTATTTGTAATTTATTTTGTACATAATGTTTATGCCATCGTCTCTTATAACCAAAAAGAGCTTCTGGACATCAGGACAGCGATTACTCACCTCGCATTGGACGAAGACTTTTTCTTCAACGAGTCGGACGCGAAGGATATTCTACAGACACCCGGCAAGGCCCAGATCCCCGTCATTCGCCTGAGAAGAGACGGAGGATATCGTGGGCGTAGGTCGGGGTGCCTTTGAGATCCGGCGGCGCGAGTAAACTGCCTCTCCCATCAATACTATTAGCCAACGTTCAATCTTTTTGAGAATAAAATTGACGATTTAAGATTACGGTTATCCTACCAACACATTAAAAACTGTAATATCTTATGTTTCCCGCGAGTCGTGGCTGAACGACAACAATGATACCATTCAGCTAGCAGGCTACACGCTACATCGGCAGGACAGAACGGCTGCTCCGTAAGACAAAGGGTGGCGGTCTCTGTATATTTGTAAACAACAGCTGGTGTACAAAATCAAATACTAAGGAAGTCTCGAGGTTTTGCTCGCCTGAGGTAGAGTATCTTATGATAAGCTGTAGACCACACTATTTACCAAGAGAGTTTTCAGCTATATTTTTCAGCTGTCTATTTACCACCACAAACCAATGCTGGCATTAAGATTGCACTGAATGAGTTGCACAAGGCCATTAATCAACAGGAAAACGCTCATCCAGATGCAGCGCTCCCCCTAGTGGCCGACTTTAATGCAGGGAAACTTAAATCCGTTCTACCTAATTTCTACCAGCATGTCAAATGTGTGCAACCAGAGGAAAAAAACTCTAGACCACCTTTACTCCACACACAGAGACGCATACAAAGCTCTCCCTCGCCCTCCATTTGGCAAATCTGACCATAACTCTATCCTCCTGATTCCTGCTTATAAGCAAAAACTGAAGCAGGAAGCACCAGTGATTCGGTTAATAAAAAAGTGGTCAGATGACGCAGATGCTAAGCTACAGGACTGTTTTGCTAGCACAGACTGGAACATGTTCGGGATTCTTCAGACAGCATTGAGGGTACACCACATCAGTCACTGGCTTCATCAATAAGTGCATCGATGATGTCGTCCCCACAGTGACCGTACGTACATACCCCAACCAGAAGCCATGGATTACAGGCAACATCCGCACTGAGCTAAAGGGTAGAGCTGCCGCTTTCAAGGAAGGGACTCTAACCCGAAGCTTATAAGAAATCCGCTATGACCTCCGACGAACCATCAAACAGGCAAAGAGTCAATCAGGTCTAAGATTGAATCATACTACACTGCTCTGGCCGCTCGTCGGATGTGGCAGGGCTTGAAAACTATTACAGACTACAAAGCACAGCCGCGAGCTGCCCAGTGACACAAGCCTACCAGAGCGAGCTAAACCACTTCTATGCTCGCGAGGCAACAACACTGAAGCATGCGAGAGCACCAGCTGTTCGGACGACTATGTGATCACGCCCTCTCTCCGTAGCCGATGAGTAAGACTTTTAAGCAAGTCAAAATTCACAAGGTCGCTGGGCCAGACCGGATTACCAGGGCGTGTACTCCGAGCATGTGCTGACCAACTGGCAAGTGTCTTCACTGACATTTTCAACATGTCCCTGACCGAGTCTGTAATACCAACATGTTTCAAGCAGACCACCATAGTCCCGTGCCCAAGAACTCTCAAGATAACCTGCCTAAATGACTACCGACCCGTGGAGACACTGCTCTGTAGCCATGAAGTGCTTTGAAAGACTGGTCATGGCTCACATCAACAGCATAATCCCAGAAACCCTAGACCCACTCCAATTTGCATGGCCCCAACAGATCCACAGATGATGCAATCTCTATCGCACTCCCACACTGCCCTTTCCCACCTGGACAAGAGGAACACCTACGTGAGAATGCTATTCATTGACTACAGCTCAGCATTCAACACCATAGTACCCTCTAAGCTCATCACTAAGCTAAGGATCCTGGGACTAAACACCTCCCTCTGCAACTGGATCCTGGACTTCCTGACGGGCCGCCCCCAGGTGGTAAGGGTAGGTAACAACACATCTGCCACACTGATCCTCAACACGGGGCCACCTCAGGGTGCGTGCTCAGTCCCCTCCTGTACTCTCTGTTCACCCATGACTGCTGGCCAGGCACGAACTCCAACACCATCATTAAGTTTGCCGACGACACAACAGTGGTAGGCCTGATCACCGACAACGATGAGACAGCCTATAGGGAGGAGGTCAGAGATCTGGCCGTGTGGTGCCAGGACAACAACCTCTCCCTCAACGTGACCAAGACAAAGGAGATGATTGTGGACTACAGGAAAAAAAGAGGACTGAGCACGCCCCCATTCTCATCGACGGGGCTGTAGTGGAACAGGTTGAGAGCTTCAAGTTCCTTGGTGTCCACATCACCAACGAACTATCATGGTCCAAGCACACCAAGACAGTCGTGAAGAGGGCACGACAAAGCCTATTCCCCCTCAGGAGACTAAAAAGATTTGGCATGGGTCCTCAGATCCTCAAAAAATTCTACAGCTGCACCATCGAGCATCCTGACTGGTTGCATCACCGCCTGGTATGGCAACTGCTTGGCCTCTGACCGCAAGGCACTACAGAGGGTAGTGCGTACGGCCCAGTAACATCACTGGGGCAAAGCTCCCTGCCATCCAAGACCTCTATACCAGGCGGTGTCAGAGGAAGGCCCTCAAAATTGTCAAAGACTCCAGCCACCCTAGTCATAGACTGTTCTCTCTGCTACCGCACGGCAAGCGGTACCGGAGTGCCAAGTCTAGGTCCAAAAGACTTCTCAACAGCTTCTACCCACAAGCCATAAGACTCCTGAACAGCTAATCATGGCTACCCGGACTATTTGCACTGCCCCCCACCCCATCCTTTTACGCTGCTGCTACTCTGTTAAGTATTTATGCATAGTCACTTTAACTCTACCCACATGTACATATTACCTCAACTACCTCAACTAGCCTGGTGCCCCCGCACATTGACTCTGCAACCTTACCCCCCTGTATATAGCCTCCCTACTGTCACTTTATTTTACTTCTGCTCTTTGTTTTTCTCAACACTTTTTTTTTGTTGTTGTTTTATTCTTACTTTTTTTGTTTAAAAATAAACGACTGTTGGTTAAGGGCTGTAAGTAGCATTTCACTGTAATGTCTGCACTTGTTGTATTCGGCGCATGTGACCAATAAAATTTGATTTGATTTGATTTGATTTGAATCTTCCCCTCATTGTGGAAAACCTGTTCCAGCGCAAGGTTCTTCACGAGGAAGTCAGTAAAATTCAGGCTGAAGTTGACCGTTTTGACCAAACCAGAAAAATACTGGACTGGGTCTCGGCCAAAGGAGAGGCTGCATGCTATGAGTTGCTGACGATTCTATACATCACAAGGAAGAGGACCTTAGACGACGCTGACTTACAGCAATGGATCAGCTGCTTCCCCTTTAAGGAAGACCCAGAGATGACAGACTACCTTGTTGGTAAGTGATCGTATGGTATCCTCTTAGTATACACTATATAGTATACAATTGGCTGGGCTAAAAAATAGCAGACCTGTTGAAATGTGTCTTTCAAATATTATTTTAGGTGTGGTTAATTTAGCTTACTGTGCGCGCTCCATAGACAGGGTTTGTACTTTAGGCACTATTCCTTTGGTTCCATGGTGCTGGCGAAGCTATCTGAAGCGCACATTGAAAGGGGTTAATGTACCTTTTTAGATTGTTCATCAAAAATAAGTGCGACCAATGCACTCTTCATGAAGTAAAAATGCCTTTATTATGATGGCGTGTTCAATAGAGATTTGTCATTGTCCTGATGAAGGCTACGCTGAAACGCATCAGAGGTTTTATACATATTGTTCTATTGAACATGCCATCATAATACAGGCATTTTAACTTTGTTTTTAGTGCCCCTTGGTTCTTCTTGTTTTTGATGACCATTTCGCCCAAAAGAGCACCTTCAATCTACATACATCTACTAGGGTATCCTTGTAGCTTTCTGTCCTGATTTTCTCTAGTCCTTTAGATTGGCTTTGATTTGTTTGCACAGTGCATTTACTCTCTCTTCCCTTAATACCCTTATTTTAGGTTCAAAACCCTGTCACGGATATCAGACACAGCTGAAATATAAAGCACGGAAGATCACAAATAGTGCATGGAAACAAAGCTGTAGTCTCCTACCAGAGACATGTAGAAATGAGTGGACTTTATCTTACACCCCTCTTGTGTTAGATACAGATGTGCATTCATCTCTCTCCAAAATTAAAGTGAAGAGCAATAGATGCAAGAAAGCTCGCCCTAAAAAGCTAAAGAGCTTCATCCCCATGGCCAAACAGGAAACATCCCCTGCTGACCTGCTTAGAACACATGAGAAAAAAATTATCCTTTTTGGAAAACCTGGAATTGGAAAAACAACAGTCGCCCATCAAATGTTGAACCTCTGGGCAGAGAAAGATCACAGAGAACTAGATTACATGTTTTATTTTGACGTGAGAGACATTTCACACAGAAAACCCATGAGCCTGGAGGACCTTCTCTTTAACATGTACAGTGAGCCCCAAAAAGTAAAGAAGAAGTGTTACAGGATATTAAGGGAGAACTCTGAAAACGTTGTCATCATATTTGATGGAATCACAGACCTCTCCTCTCTGTCAGTAGTAAAGGAGCTTATGGAGAACCTCCTCCCTGATGCAAAGATTGTGACCACATGTAGACCAGATCAATCTGAAGACTTCCTGACAGACTGGCCCGCAGACTGGTTCAGAGTGGAGGTGAAAGGGTTCAGTGATGCATCCATCAGGGCTTACTTAACAGAGATGCTGAGTGCTGATCCTGACTCCTTGAGCAGTGTGTTAAACAACCTAGAGTTGTTCAGTCTGTGCCATGTCCCAATGTATGCACTAATGGTGGTTACCTGCATTTATTTCCCTACCTCAAAGGCTTCTAAACAGACATGCACTATAACTGAAATGTACAGCAACATCCTCCGTCACTGCATCCAAAAACACAGTGGCAAACGACTTAAGGATACCGACAATTATCTCAAAGAAAACAGAGAGAAAATATTGTCTTTGGCAGAAATAGCTTTTGATGCAACAAATACAAAAAACATGAACTTGACAACACTGAGCTGTGAAGAAAGCAGTGTCCATTTTGCGTTCTTGGGAGCACTTATGGTTAAGGTTGCACCCACAGCGTCAGACACTTACTGTGCATTTCTCCACTACACAATGCGGAGTTCTTTGGTGCCCTTTGGCTCTTACAGAATCCAGATCAAATCAGAAGCGGTTCTAGAGAAGTGCTCAGACTGAAGAATGGAAACACACAAAACACTTGATTCCCTTCCTGTGTGGGCTTCTGAATGAGAGGAATATTAGATTGGTAAACGGTCTAGTTCGAATCAACAGATCAAGAAGCGTCAGATTGGTTCTTCAAGGAAGTGGTGAACACATTTCTTCCATCTCAAACAAACCAAGATCATGCAGAAGGTGGTGCTCCTGAGTTTGAGAGTAGATCTTCTGTTTTTTTTGTGTCAGTGCTTGTATGAACATCAGTCTACTGAGGCCTGTCTCCTTCTCCTGGACAAACTGGACTATCATCTAGACCTGAGTGGAGAACATCTTGATCCTCACCAGTGCTGTGCAGTGTCTTATGTGACCAGTCAGTCTGCAGAGAGAAAGGTTGGCTTGGACCTGAACGACTGCATTGTGTCAGACCAAGGAGTAAGGCTGATACTTGGCTCTCTGAAGAATGTCAGACATCTTGGGTAATATTTGTGTGTATCTAATTCACACGTTTATTGACAATTAACCAGTCAAAGAAAGAGAAATTGTGATGAAGCAACTGATCTTTATAAAAATATCTATTGTATTCTCTTCCATTCAGATACTGAGTTATAAACACTTCTGTGTCATGCTACTTTGAAATAATCTTTATAATCTAATCTCTTTTAAAGGCCCTCCTCTGATGATTCATCTGCCCCTCAATGCTGTGTCAACTCTGGACAACTTTGCTGAGCAGTGTGGCAGAAATTGACTTCACCAGCTTACTTGGTCTCTGTGGAAATGAGTTGCACCTTCCAGTCCAGGGTGAAAGACGAGTGTTTGAGAGAGCAGAAGAAGTGATGAAGCAGAGTCTAGAGAGGGTTCATCTCTGTCTACACTGGGGTCAGAAACTCTTCTCAGTGAAGCTCTCGGCAAAACCATTTTAAAGTGTCTACCTAATATCAACAAACTCAGGTGAGTGTTTCCACAGCCAATATATATTTACTCAATGTCTTTGTGACTATTCATTTATTTAAGTCAGTTGAGAACATATTGTTCTTATTTCCAATGACAACCTATCAAAAGGCTAAGACAGACAAACAAGACATTGCAACAACACAACAAGATAGACATGATGACAACAGTATTCAGTCTGTAAAAGAGGCAGCAGTCACATTCTCCCTGCTTCTATCTGAACATAGACATTCTTATGTTTTATGGGTCACAGGTTTACCCCACTAGAACATCAGAGAGGATCCCCTGAAAGACTGGAGACAGAAGAGAAAGCAGTCCTACTAGATTTGTGTCTACAAGCAGCACTAGATCACAGAGAAACTTTCCAGAGAGCTGTGAACACACTGCTGTCACTGTTCTCTGTGTATCAAACTGAGAGATATGACATCCTGTTGGATCTGTACTCACATGTGAAGTACAATAGGAATCAAACAGCCAGGAGTGTCCTTCCATCATTGAAACCACTTTACCAGTCAGCTCCTGCAGTCTGGTCCATAGACCTCTCAGAGAGAAAGGCCTCCCTCCTCCTAGAAGTGCTGAAACTCCAACCAGAGAAGAAACCAGTAGAGCTGAAGGGCTGGTCAGATGAAGAGAGTGAAGTGAGGAGTTTCCTTCAGTGTCTGCCCTACATCTCACAGCTGAGGTGAGGGAGTTTATCCAACAAGAGTCCATGTGTCATTGAATTGGTGTAGATAGTATTTATGTTTTTACCGTCTTTATCTGTTTAATACATGAACATATGAAGATGCTGTAGCAACTGTAATTCAGTGGGATTTGAAATTGAACAAAATTCCAATTCATAGTTGTATTCTTATAGAAAGATGGAGTCATAAAGTGCTATTGGTTTTCAGTTCCCCAACCCTGTTACTCATATCAGTCCTCATCACTCACCTGTATATCATCTGTGTTTTAAACTGTTTGTTCAGAT
Source organism: Coregonus clupeaformis (assembly GCF_020615455.1). NCBI lineage: Eukaryota > Metazoa > Chordata > Actinopteri > Salmoniformes > Salmonidae > Coregonus > Coregonus clupeaformis. Next base: position 161,571 of record NW_025534120.1, on the reverse strand, counting down.
TTCCTCTACTGAAGGATAATATAGAGAGGACAAGGAGAGAGAAGATATTCCTACTGAATCTGTGTCTTCAAGCAGCTCTCCATGAGAGAGGAACCATACAAACAACTGTAGAGAAACTGTTGTCACTGTCTGAAGTATATCACAGTCAGAAATGTGATTTCCTGCTGGATCTGTACTCACATGTAAAGGACTATGAGACTCAAACAGGCAGGAGTGTCCTTCCAGCATTACAGCCAGTTTACCAGTCAGCTCCTGCAGTCTGGTCCATAGACCTCTCAGAGAGAAAGGCCTCCCTCCTCCTAGAAGTGCTGAAACTCCAACTAGAGAAGAAACCAGTAGAGCTGAAGGGCTGGTCAGATGAAGAGAGTGAAGTGAGGAGTTTCCTTCAGTGTCTGCCCTACATCTCACAGCTGAGGTGAGTTGGATCCGTACAGTTCAGAGATTGTAGTTGTCTGTCCCTGTATTTCCCTTTAGAGAGGAAGTTTGTAGCTTTCTACAGTAATTTAATAAACTAAACAGACACATACTGTTTAAAAAGATGCAATCTTACTTCATGGTCAGGATTTGAAGGAACAATTTAAGTGGATGATGAGTTTAGAAAGATAGTCATTGTATTTTACCCACCATAATGTGACCATCAGAAATTCAAATATCTCTCACATATTCATCTATTTGTTGTTTAACTGTTCTTGCAGTTTTCGTCCACCACAGGATCAGAGAAGATCCCCTGAAGAGAGGACAAAGAGAGAGAAGATATTCCTACTGAATCTGTGTCTTCAAGCAGCTCTCCATGAGAGAGGAACCATACAAACAACTGTAGAGAAACTGTTGTCAATGTCTGAAGTATATCACTATCAGAAATGTGATTTCCTGCTGATCTGTACTCTCATGAAGGACTATGAGACTCAAACAGGCAGGAGTGTCCTTCCAGCATTACAGCCAGTTTACCAGTCAGCTCCTGCAGTCTGGTCCGTAGACCTCTCAGAGAGAAAGGCCTCCCTCCTCCTAGAAGTGCTGAAACTCCAACCAGAAAAGAAACCAGTAGAGCTGAAGGGCTGGTCAGATGAAGAGAGTGAAGTGAGGAGTTTCCTTCAGTGTCTGCCCTACATCTCACAGCTGAGGTGAGTCTGAACATGTGTGGTGGTTAGTGATTATGTGATGCTAGTGATTATTATCTTGTAGAAACATTGTAATATAAAACTTCAAGTGTTGGTGAATCTGGTAACATTTATCCCCTGATTTCCTGACATAACAAATGTTGCATTACTAAATGTCACACATACATCATGTGAATGTGAATGTGAAATTAAATACTTTTACATATAATAAAAGCACATTATGTAAATGTATAACTACTTCATATATCTTTAGCTATGACTGGTTTCATGTGTTCATCCATGTCTGAATCAGCTGTTACTGTCCTTGTTGCAGTTTCTGTCCACGGAGGTCTGATCCCTCAAAGCGGATCAAGTTCCTGGTGGATCTCCTGTCTCAAGCAGCAGAGTGGGAGGAGCAGACAGGAGAGAAGACACTGAAGCTGGTATCATCAGTGTGGACTTACAGCACCTTTCCTTTTCTCAGTGGAGACAATTCTAAACAGAGTGATTTCCTGCTGGATCTGTACTCACATGTGAAGGACTATGAGACTCAAACAGGCAGGAGTGTCCTTCCAGCATTACAGCCAGTTTACCAGTCAGCTCCTGCAGTCTGGTCCATAGACCTCTCAAAGAGAAAGGCCTCCCTCCTCCTAGAAGTGCTGAAACTCCAACCAGAGAAGAAACCAGTAGAGCTGAAGGGCTGGTCAGATGAAGAGAGTGAAGTGAGGAGTTTCCTTCAGTGTCTGCCCTACATCTCACAGCTGAGGTGAGTCTGAACATGTGTGGTGGTTAGTGATTATGTGATGCTAGTGATTATTATCTTGTAGAAACATTGTAATATAAAACTTCAAGTGTTGGTGAATCTGGTAACATTTATCCCCTGATTTCCTGACATAACAAATGTTGCATTACTAAATGTCACACATACATCATGTGAATGTGAATGTGAAATTAAATACTTTTACATATAATAAAAGCACATTATGTGAATGTATAACTACTTCATATATCTTTAGCTATGACTGGTTTCATGTGTTCATCCATGTCTGAATCAGCTGTTACTGTCCTTGTTGCAGTTTCTGTCCACGGAGATCTGATCCCTCAAAGCGGATCAAGTTCCTAGTGGATCTCCTGCCTCAAGCAGCAGAGTGGGAGGAGCAGACAGGAGAGAAGACACTGAAGCTGGCATCATCAGTGTGGACTTACAGCACCTTTCCTTTTCTCAGTGGAGACAATTCTAAACAGAGTGATTTCCTGCTGGATCTGTACTCACATGTGAAGGACTATGAGACTCAAACAGGCAGGAGTGTCCTTCCAGCATTACAGCCAGTTTACCAGTCAGCTCCTGCAGTCTGGTCCATAGACCTCTCAAAGAGAAAGGCCTCCCTCCTCCTAGAAGTGCTGAAACTCCACCCAGAGAAGAAACCAGTAAAGCTGGAGGGCTGGTCAGATGAAGAGAGTGAAGTGAGGAGTTTCCTTCAGTGTCTGCCCTACATCTCACAGCTGAGGTGAGTCTGAACATGTGTGGTGGTTAGTGATTATGTGATGCTAGTGATTATTGTCTTGTAGAAACATTGTAATATAAAACTTAAAGTGTTGGTGAATCTGGTAACATTTATACTCAGATTTCCTGACATAACAAATGTTGCATTACTAAATGTCACACATACATCATGTGAATGTCTCTAAAATTAAATACTTTTACATATAATCAAAGCACATTATGTAAATGTATAGCTACTTCATATATCTTTAGCTATGACTGGTTTCATGTGTTCATCCATGTCTGATTCAGCTGTTACTGTCCTTGTTGCAGTTTCCATCCATTCTGGCCTGAACACTCAAAGCGGATCAAGTTCTTGGTGGATCTCCTGTCTCAAGCAGCAGAGTGGGAGGAGCAGACAGAGAGAAGACACTGAAGCTGGTATCATCAATGTGGACTTACAGCACCTTTCCTTTTCTCAGTGGAGACAATTCTGAACAGAGTGATTTCCTGCTGGATCTGTACTCACATGTGAAGGACTATGAGACTCAAACAGGCAGGAGTGTCCTTCCAGCATTACAGCCAGTTTACCAGTCAGCCAGTCCTGCAGTCTGGTCCGTAGACCTCTCAGAGAGAAAGGCCTCCCTCCTCCTAGAAGTGCTGAAACTCCAACCAGAGAAGAAAACAGTAGAGCTGAAGGACTGGTCAGATGAAGAGAGTGAAGTGAGGAGTTTCCTTCAGTGTCTGCCCTACATCTCACAGCTGAGGTGAGTGTTTTTTTTCCAGAGATGTGTCATATTGTACCAGCTATTTATCTTGTTAATAAGACATCTGTTTATCCAAATCACTCCATTAGTCTTTTTTTTTACATTCTGCCATGTAAACATTATTATTTGTCTGTGGGTGATTCCTCTGCATGACTTAACCAGAGAATCTAGGATAACATGTAGTAACAATGTTTCTCTGTCTTCTCATTCAGGTTGTTTGTTGGTTATGATAAAGAGGCCTCGTCAGTTCTGTCTAAACTCAGTGTTGCTGCAGCTGAGTATGATACAGAGACAGGAGAAAATATCTTAAAGACATTATCCTCCATGTGCAGATACACATATGATGATGATGATGATGGTGATGATCCATTTAGAGAGTGATTTCCTGCTGGATCTGTACTCACATGTGAAGGACTATGAGACTCAAACAGGCAGGAGTGTCCTTCCAGCATTACAGCCAGTTTACCAGTCAGCTCCTTTAGTCTGGTCCATAGACCTCTCAGAGAGAAAGGCCTCCCCTCCTCCTAGAAGTGCTGACACTCCAACCAGAGAAGAAACCAGTAGAGCTGAAGGACTGGTCAGATGAAGAGAGTGAAGTGAGGAGTTTCCTTCAGTGTCTGCCCTACATCTCACAGCTGAGGTGAGTTGGATCAGTACAGTTCAGAGATTGTAGTTGTCTGTCCCTGTATTTCCCTTTAGAGAGGAAAAGGTCTCCCGAGTGGCGCAGTGGTCCTAAGGCACTGCATCGCAGTGCTAGCTGTGCCACTAGAGATCCTGGTTCGAATCCAGGCTCTGTCGTAGCCGGCCGCGACCGGGAGACCCATGGGCGCGCTAGGTGGCCCAGGGTAGGGGAGGAATGGCGGCAGGGATGTAGCTCAGTTGATAGAGCATGGCGTTTGCAACGCCAGGGTTGTGGTTCGATTCCCAAGGGGGCCAGTATGGAAAAATAAACTAACTGTAAGTCGCTCTGGATAAGAGTGTCTGCTAAATGACTAAAATGTAAATGTAAGTTTGTAGCTTTCTACAGTAACTTAATAAACTAAACAGACACATACCGTTTGGAAAATATGCGATCTTTGTAGTCAGGATTTGAAGGAACAATTTAAGTAGATGGTGAGTTTAGAAAGATAGTCATTGTATTTTACCCACCATAATGTGACCATCAGAACTTCAAATATCTCTCACATATTAATCTATTTGTTGTATAACTGTTCTTGCAGTTTTCGGTCACCACAGGATCGGAGAAGTTCCCCTGAAGAGAGGACAAAGAGAGAGAAGATATTCCTACTGAATCTGTGTCTTCAAGCAGCTCCTCCATGAGAGAGGAACCATACAAACAACTGTAGAGAAACTGTTGTCAATGTCTGAAGTATATCACAATCAGAAATATGATTTCCTGCTGGATCTGTATTCACATGTGAAGGACTATGAGACTCAAACAGGCAGGAGTGTCCTTCCAGCATTACAGCCAGTTTACCAGTCAGCTCCTGCAGTCTGGTCCATATACCTCTCAGAGAGAAAGGCCTCCCTCCTCCTAGATGTACTGAAACTCCAACCAGGGAAGAAACCAGTAGAGCTGAAGGGCTGGTCAGATGAAGAGAGTGAAGTGAGGAGTTTCCTTCAGTGTCTGCCCTACATCTCACAGCTGAGGTGAGTGTTTTTTTCCAGAGATGTGTCATATTGTACCAGCTATTTATCTTGTTAATAAAACATCTGTTCATCCAAATCACTCCATTAGTCTTTTTTTTTTGCCATTCTGCCATATAAACATTATTATTTGTCTGTGGGTGATTCCTCTGCATGACTTTAACCAGAGAATCTAGGATAACATGTAGTAACAATGTTTCTCTGTCTTCTCATTCAGGTTGTTTGTTGGTTATGATAAAGAGGCCTGGTCAGTTCTGTCTAAACTCAGTGTTGCTGCAGCTGAGTATGATACAGAGACAGGAGAAAATATCTTAAAGACATTATCCTCCATGTGCAGATACACATATGATGATGATGATGATGGTGATGATCCATTTAGAGAGAGTGATTTCCTGCTGGATCTGTACTCACATGTGAAGGACTATGAGACTCAAACAGGCAGGAGTGTCCTTCCAGCATTACAGCCAGTTTACCAGTCAGCTCCTGCAGTTTGGTCCATAGACCTCTCAGAGAGAAAGGGCCTCCCTCCTCCTAGAAGTGCTGGAAACTCCAACCAGAGAAGAAACCAGTAGAGCTGAAGGACTGGTCAGATGAAGAGAGTGAAGTGAGGAGTTTCCTTCAGTGTCTGCCCTACATCTCACAGCTGAGGTGAGTTGGATCAGTACAGTTCTGAGATTGTAGTTGTCTGTCCCTGTATTTCCCTTTAGAGAGGATGCGTTTAGCTTTCTACAGTAACTTAATAAACTAAACAGACACATACTGTTTAAAAGATGCAATCTTACTTCGTGGTCAGGATTTTAAGGAACAATTTAAGCGGATGATGAATTTAGAAAGTTAGTCATTGTATTTTAACGCTATAATGTGACCATCAGAAATGCATATAATATCTCTCACATATTCATCTATTTGTTGTTTAACTGTTCTTGCAGTTTTTCCTCCACCACAGGATCAGAGAAGATCCCGTGAAGAGAGGACAAAGAGAGAAGATATTCCTACTGAATCTGTGTCTACAAGCAGCTCTCCATGAGAGAGGAACCATACAAACAACTGTAGAGAAACTGTTGTCAATGTCTGAAGTATATCACTATCAGAAATGGGATTTCCTGCTGGATCTGTACTCACATGTGAAGGACTATGAGACTCAAACAGGCAGGAGTGTCCTTCCAGCATTACAGCCAGTTTACCAGTCAGCTCCTGCAGTCTGGTCCATAGACCTCTCAAAGAGAAAGGCCTCCCTCCTCCTAGAAGTGCTGAAACTCCACCCAGAGAAGAAACCAGTAAAGCTGGAGGGCTGGTCAGATGAAGAGAGTGAAGTGAGGAGTTTCCTTCAGTGTCTGCCCTACATCTCACAGCTGAGGTGAGTCTGAACATGTGTGGTGGTTAGTGATTATGTGATGCTAGTGATTATTGTCTTGAGAAACATTGTAATATAAAACTTAAAGTGTTGGTGAATCTGGTAACATTTATACTCAAGATTTCCTGACACAACAAATGTTGCATTACTAAATGTCACACATACATCATGTGAATGTCTCTAAAATTAAATACTTTTACATATAATCAAAGCACATTATGTAAATGTATAGCTACTTCATATATCTTTAGCTATGACTGGTTTCATGTGTTCATCCATGTCTGATTCAGCTGTTACTGTCCTTGTTGCAGTTTCCATCCATTCTGGCCTGAACACTCAAAGCGGATCAAGTTCCTGGTGGATCTCCTGTCTCAAGCAGCAGAGTGGGAGGAGCAGACAGGAGAGAAGACACTGAAGCTGGTATCATCAATGTGGACTTACAGCACCTTTCCTTTTCTCAGTGGAGACAATTCTGAACAGAGTGATTTCCTGCTGGATCTGTACTCACATGTGAAGGACTATGAGACTCAAACAGGCAGGAGTGTCCTTCCAGCATTACAGACAGTTTACCAGGCAGCCAGTCCTGCAGTCTGGTCCGTAGACCTCTCAGAGAGAAAGGCCTCCCTCCTCCTAGAAGTGCTGAAACTCCAACCAGAGAAGAAAACAGTAGAGGCTGAAGGACTGGTCAGATGAAGAGAGTGAAGTGAGGAGTTTCCTTCAGTGTCTGCCCTACATCTCACAGCTGAGGTGAGTGTTTTTTTCCAGAGATGTGTCATATTGTACCAGCTATTTATCTTGTTAATAAAACATCTGTTCATCCAAATCACTCCATTAGTCTTTTTTTTTTTTTGCCATTCTGCCATATAAACATTATTATTTGTCTGTGGGTGATTCCTCTGCATGACTTAACCAGAGAATCTAGGATAACATGTAGTAACAATGTTTCTCTGTCTTCTCATTCAGGTTGTTTGTTGGTTATGATAAAGAGGCCTGGTCAGTTCTGTCTAAACTCAGTGTTGCTGCAGCTGAGTATGATACAGAGACAGGAGAAAATATCTTAAAGACATTATCCTCCATGTGCAGATACACATATGATGATGATGATGATGGTGATGATCCATTTAGAGAGAGTGATTTCCTGCTGGATCTGTACTCACATGTGAAGGACTATGAGACTCAAACAGGCAGGAGTGTCCTTCCAGCATTACAGCCAGTTTACCAGTCAGCTCCTGCAGTTTGGTCCATAGACCTCTCAGAGAGAAAGGGCCTCCCTCCTCCTAGAAGTGCTGAAACTCCAACCAGAGAAGAAACCAGTAGAGCTGAAGGACTGGTCAGATGAAGAGAGTGAAGTGAGGAGTTTCCTTCAGTGTCTGCCCTACATCTCACAGCTGAGGTGAGTTGGATCCATACAGTTCAGAGATTGTAGTTGTCTGTCCCTGTATTTCCCTTTAGAGAGGAAGTTTGTAGCTTTCTGCAGTAACTTAATAAACTAAACAGACACATACTGTTTAAAAATATGCAATCTTACTTCGTGGTCAGGATTTTAAGGAACAATTTAAGCGGATGATGAATTTAGAAAGTTAGTCATTGTATTTTAACCGCTATAATGTGACCATCAGAAATGCATATAATATCTCTCACATATTCATCTATTTGTTGTTTAACTGTTCTTGCAGTTTTCCTCCACCACAGGATCAGAGAAGATCCCGTGAAGAGAGGACAAAGAGAGAGAAGATATTCCTACTGAATCTGTGTCTACAAGCAGCTCTCCATGAGAGAGGAACCATACAAACAACTGTAGAGAAACTGTTGTCAATGTCTGAAGTATATCACTATCAGAAATGTGATTTCCTGCTGGATCTGTACTCACATGTGAAGGACTATGAGACTCAAACAGGCAGGAGTGTCCTTCCAGCATTACAGACAGTTTACCAGTCAGCTCCTGCAGTCTGGTCCATAGACCTCTCAAAGAGAAAGGCCTCCCTCCTCCTAGAAGTGCTGAAACTCCACCCAGAGAAGAAACCAGTAAAGCTGGAGGGCTGGTCAGATGAAGAGAGTGAAGTGAGGAGTTTCCTTCAGTGTCTGCCCTACATCTCACAGCTGAGGTGAGTCTGAACATGTGTGGTGGTTAGTGATTATGTGATGCTAGTGATTATTGTCTTGTAGAAACATTGTAATATAAAACTTAAAGTGTTGGTGAATCTGGTAACATTTATACTCAGATTTCCTGACATAACAAATGTTGCATTACTAAATGTCACACATACATCATGTGAATGTCTCTAAAATTAAATACTTTTACATATAATCAAAGCACATTATGTAAATGTATAGCTACTTCATATATCTTTAGCTATGACTGGTTTCATGTGTTCATCCATGTCTGATTCAGCTGTTACTGTCCTTGTTGCAGTTTCCATCCATTCTGGCCTGAACACTCAAAGCGGATCAAGTTCCTGGTGGATCTCCTGTCTCAAGCAGCAGAGTGGGAGGAGCAGACAGGAGAGAAGACACTGAAGCTGGTATCATCAATGTGGACTTACAGCACCTTTCCTTTTCTCAGTGGAGACAATTCTGAACAGAGTGATTTCCTGCTGGATCTGTACTCACATGTGAAGGACTATGAGACTCAAACAGGCAGGAGTGTCCTTCCAGCATTACAGACAGTTTACCAGGCAGCCAGTCCTGCAGTCTGGTCCGTAGACCTCTCAGAGAGAAAGGCCTCCCTCCTCCTAGAAGTGCTGAAACTCCAACCAGAGAAGAAAACAGTAGAGCTGAAGGACTGGTCAGATGAAGAGAGTGAAGTGAGGAGTTTCCTTCAGTGTCTGCCCTACATCTCACAGCTGAGGTGAGTGTTTTTTTTCAGAGATGTGTCATATTGTACCAGCTATTTATCTTGTTAATAAAACATCTGTTTATCCAAATCACTCCATTAGTCTTTATTTGCCATTCTGCCATGTAAACATTATTATTTGTCTGTGGGTGATTCCTCTGCATGACTTAACCAGAGAATCTATGATAACATGTAGTAACAATGTTTCTCTGTCTTCTCATTCAGGTTGTTTGTTGGTTGTGATAAAGAGGCCTGGTCAGTTCTGTCTAAACTCAGTGTTGCTGCAGCTGAGTATGATACAGAGACAGGTGAAAATATCTTAAAGACATTATCCTCCATGTGCAGATACACATATGATGATGATGATGATGATGATGATGATCCATTTAGAGAGAGTGATTTCCTGCTGGATCTTTACTCACATGTGAAGGACTATGAGACTCAAACAGGCAGGAGTGTCCTTCCAGCATTACAGCCAGTTTACCAGTCAGCTCCTGCAGTCTGGTCCATAGACCTCTCAGAGAAAGGCCTCCCTCCTCCTAGAAGTGCTGAAACTCCAACCAGAGAAGAAACCAGTAGAGCTGAAGGGCTGGTCAGATGAAGAGAGTGAAGTGAGGGAGTTTCCTTCAGTGTCTGCCCTACATCTCACAGCTGAGGTGAGTCTGAACATGTGTGGTGGTTAGTGATTATGTGATGCTAGTGATTATTGTATTGTAGAAACATTGTAATATAAAACTTCAAGTGTTGGTGAATCTGGTAACATTTATACTCAGATTTCTTGACATAACAAATGTTGCATTACTAAATGTCACACAGATATTGTGAATTTTTCTTAAATTTTGTGATGCTAGAAATGTGTCTTTTAGAAATCTTGTGAATTTTATCTTTGAGACCTTTTGTAACATGAAACCTGAAAGTTTATACTCAGAATACCTAATCTAATCAAGGTATATTAGTGTTTTATATTTCATTAATCTTTAACAAATGTTGTTCTTCCACTTTGACATTACAGAGTATTTTGAGTAAATTATTGACAAAAACATTCTAATTGAATCCATTTTAATTCCAGGTTGTAACACAATAAAAAGTATGTAAGGGGATTGAATACTAATGCAAGGCACTGTATGTACAAACATTGCTGTAACTTTAACCTCATAGTCATTGTATCATGTCAAAGTGCTGGAGTACAGAGCCAACACAACACAAAATGTGTCACTGTCCCAATACTTTTGGACTGTCTCCTAAATGTCTGATTTCATGTCCCCCATGTTCTGCTGTTTCAGCTGTGATGATGACAGGTTCTTCCAGAGGGTGTGTGAATCCGTCCCTGTGAGGTCCAGAGAGGAGGACCAGCAGTTGGCCTCTCTCCTCCAGGCCTTGGGCTCCACCCTGTCACTGGGAGGAGAGTTACCCAGGAAAACCTGCAGGTCTGTGGGGAGGGTCCTGGGTCTCTGTGCCTCCAGAGTGGACCTCACTCTTACCCCCAGCAAGATCTCTCTCCAGGAGCCTTACTTATTGTGAGACATGAGTCAAAGCCACACAAACTCAGGTATGTTCAGTAAGACAGCTTTTACAGGTGTTGGGTTCTAACTTGAAACAATCCTTATTCATGTTACCATATTAGAACTGGGTGAATGGAAATCTACTGGGGGGAGAAAGGGGAAAGTTGACATTCTGTCAGAACATGTCATTGTTAAATCTCATGTATCCTATGGAGGGGAGAAGGGTAATCTCATGTATCCTATGGAGAGGAGAAGGGTAATCTCATGTATCCTATGGAGAGGAGAAGGGTAATCTCATGTATCCTATGGAGAGGAGAAGGGTAATCTCATGTATCCTATGGAGAGGAGAAGGGTAATCTCATGTATCCTATGGAGAGGAGAAGGGTAATCTCATGTATCCTATGGAGAGGAGATGGGTAATCTCATGTATCCTATGGAGAGGAGAAGGGTAATCTCATGTATCCTATGGAGAGGAGAAGGGTAATCTCATGTATCCTATGGAGAGGAGAAGGGTAATCTCATGTATCCTATGGAGAGGAGAAGGGTAATCTCATGTATCCTATGGAGAGGAGAAGGGGTAATCTCATGTATCCTATGGAAGAGGAGAAGGGTAACCATCTGGTTTCAGTGTAGGACAGCCGTGAGTTAGGGAGGAGGGAGGAGTTCGGGCCGAGGTCAGGTCAGATGAAGTGAGGAGGAACAGTCCCCACTTCAGTTCCTGCCTAGCAACAGAGATGTGATTGGCTGTCCAGAGGTGCAAGGTTAGAGACTCCGTCTAAATATATGTGCTTGTGTAAACATGTCTTGGTCCTTTCAGCTGTTTGACCCAGTGAGTGAATAAACCTGGTTTGAGCATGGACTAGTTGTCCGATTAGGTTCTGACAAACA
>NW_025534120.1:142500-145000 GCF_020615455.1 Coregonus clupeaformis | reverse complement strand
GTTCTAGGTTGTGGCGCTACAGTATGTTTCCCTGGTTTCCCCTGGTTACAGGGTTTGATCCAGATCTGATATATGCTGGTACAATACTGTTGATTTTGTAAATGTCTTATTGGAATAATTGACTCATTTTGAGGTTGTATTATTCCTGTTTACAGTTCATCTCAGGGTTTTTATAGGTCCAGTTTTATTCTGTGGTCCTCTGTGGTTCATTGTGTCCTTTGTGATAATTGCTATGCCCCTTACATTTTTTAACTTTACTTTCTAATCTATTGTTGACCGTTATCTTTAGTTTTAATAGATTCCACTACACCGGCAATAACATCTGCTAAATATGTGTATGTTACCAATACAATTTGATTTGATTTAATAAGCTAGTTATAACTAGGGTTGTTATGGTGACCATACTACAGCCACACAGACAGTCACGGGTCATGATGGCAGTGAAATCTCACATGACCGTTTAGTCACGGTAGTTATAACCTTTCATCTGCTAATGCTTATTAGGTGGAGGCACCACATGATTCTATCCATGGTACACATCCAGTCTTATGGTATATCTCCCCTGTATCGTTCATGGGCTTCCTGACTGATGGTAATACACACTGTGTCCTGTGGGACACCTTACACACCATAGACACCCCTTGTCTACTACTGCCATTCAGTACTAGCTTAGTTAGTCATAACAAAGCTGCCTGAAGAAAGAGGGGTCACATACACATTGAAACATCCAGCCCAAAGCGGGAGGTTTATAAAATACTTTCTTAGTAACCAAAGTACCAGAGCATGTCTTTAAGACCCTTGTACCTCCATGTGTTGTAAATATTTGGGGTAAATATGTAATTCCATTTGATGTAATTTTAGCCTTTGACATTTGCTTTGTGTACATATCAGCGATAATGTAGTGATAAGGTCATTATCAGTTTATGTATTTCTTTCCTTTTGTTTCCATAACAACCATCTAGGGACAGGTGTTGGAAATTAGCTGAGCTAGAAACACTCAAAGTGCATCTGACCATTGTTTAATGTGTCAATGTGTTGGTACCCTGTCCCTATCCTAATAAAACAAACACGTTTTAAAGTTTTCTTTTCTGATATCAAAACAGAAAAAAACTCCCAAAAAGTTTACTTTTTTGACTGTGTAAATAATTAATGAATATTTTATGTTTTTTATTACAACCTACCCTGAGGCACCTGATTGAGGTTTGTCACTGTGTTTTCTCTAAAGGATGAAATCATTACTAGTAAATCCCTAAATAATCAGTTTCAAGTTATGCCTGAGTATAAGCGACCCAAGCTGTTTACTGAAGACATGCATCTCCCTCTGACACGCCCATCTCGGGATAGCGGCCCCATTTACCAGGACGCACCATATTAGGTCAATGACGTCGTGAATCCTCTTTGGAACGTTCCATTTCTTGGGAACGGCAACCAAAGTTCTAACTTGTTATCTTTGCCGATAAAAGCAAGTTAAATGACACGTTCAACCTAGCTCGATATTTGAAATTGTGTTTGAGTCTCATGACACTTGTTTAGTATGTTCATAAATAAAACAGATATTATGTTACGATTGCCCTGGGGTGTATTCACCAGGAACCAAACAGAAACAAACTGGGAGGCACTAAGCTAAATTTGTCCTTGCTGGACTTGTCCAACGGTTTGCTACAGTGTTCTCTAATGAATATACCATGCAGGCACCGTTTAGCACTACCTGTGTCGTGTTAATGCAACAAGTCATGGGAATATCAGCAGAGAACATTTTTAAGGAAGATACAGGGCCAGTCAAGATCACCTGTTCTCCAGGTGAACCCTAAAGATTCTAGAGTGCCTAGAAGATACGTAAGGGGGGTGTCAGCTGATAGCACCAATTAGGAAGAAAATATCTAACAATTGAAGTAAAACCAGAGGCTATGGAAGTGATAGTGTGATGAGTGTAAGAGCTTTTATCTGTCTTCAGCCTAAAGAGGTTAAACATCACACTATGTAAAATTAACTAATTAGGATAGGGATTTGAGGTAGTAAAACAGTTAATTACTCTTAAGGTACTAATATTAGAGCATATACCTATTGCAGTGTTGGGAAGAGATGCATTGTTTAAATTGAACTGTACAATAGGATGTACACTAAACGGCTGTCTGTTAAAAGAATAGGGGTTTTGGGAATCATATTTGCTTAAAAAGATAATATCATAGGAAGGATGATAATCTATTAGACTGCCTATTAGACAATCTGTCTGGGAAATAAAGTTAAAAGGGGTGACTGTTATTCTGGGTTACATTCTTACACCAAGAGATTTCAGGCTAGGCTAAAAGGTGTTTAGTCATTTGCCAAGTCTGTGTGTGAAGAAGTCAGAAACAGGTGGGGACTTTTCCCAATCACGTATTCTAAAAAATTGGTGGTAAAGGGATTTTGTGAATAAATCAGTGGAAAAGTTTTAAAGGTTATGAGAGAAAAAGATTAGATTAAAATAAGTTAGAGAACTAGGTTGAAGGAACTCTAAGAC
>NW_025534120.1:97500-137500 GCF_020615455.1 Coregonus clupeaformis | reverse complement strand
AACTAGCTTCAGGGTTCTATATACTGGTACCAGTTTAGAACTAGCTTCAGGGTTCTATATACTGGTACCAGTTTAGAACTAGCCTCGGGGTTCTATATACTGGTACCAGTTTAGAACTAGCTTCAGGGTTCTATATACTGGTACCAGTTTAGAACTAGCTTCAGGGTTCTATATACTGGAACCAGTTTAGAACTAGCTTCATGGTTCTATATACTGGAACCAGTTTAGAACTAGCTTCAGGGTTCTATATACTGGTACCAGTTTAGAACTAGCTTCAGGGTTCTAGGTTGTGAAAGTAGCTACAGTATGTTTCCCTGGTTTCCCCTGGTTACAGGGTTTGATCCAGATCTGATATATGCTGGTACAATACTGTTGATTTTGTAAATGTCTTATTGGAATAATTGACTCATTTTGAGGTTGTATTATTCCTGTTTACAGTTCATCTCAGGGTTTTATAGGTCCAGTTTTATTCTGTGGTCCCTCTGTGGTTCATTGTGTCCTTTGTGATAATTGCTATGCCCTTACATTTTTAACTTTTACTTTCTAATCTATTGTTGACCGTTATCTTTAGTTTTAATAGATTCCACTACACCCGCAATAACATCTGCTAAATATGTGTATGTGACCAATACAATTTGATTTGATTTAATAAGCTAGTTATAACTAGGGTTGTTATGGTGACCATACTACAGCCACACAGACAGTCACGGGTCATGATGGCAGTGAAATTCCACATGACCGTTTAGTCACGGTAGTTATAACCTTTCATCTGCTAATGCTTATTAGGTGGAGGCACCACATGATTCTATCCATGGTACACATCCAGTCTTATGGTATATCTCCCCCTGTATCGTTCATGGGCTTCCTGACTGATGGTAATACACACTGTGTCCTGTAGGGCTACATGCTACCATAGACACCCCCTTGTCTACTACTGCCATTCAGTACTAGCTTAGTTAGTCATAACAAAGCTGCCTGAAGAAAGAGGGGTCACATACACATTGAAACATCCAGCCCAAAGCGGGAGGTTTATAAAATACTTTCTTAGTAACCAAAGTACCAGAG
This sequence comes from Coregonus clupeaformis, assembly GCF_020615455.1. Classification (NCBI taxonomy): domain Eukaryota; kingdom Metazoa; phylum Chordata; class Actinopteri; order Salmoniformes; family Salmonidae; genus Coregonus; species Coregonus clupeaformis. The sequence continues at coordinate 136,435 of NW_025534120.1, read as the reverse complement.
CATGTCTTTAAGACCCTTGTACCTCCATGTGTTGTAAATATTTGGGGTAAATATGTATTCCATTTAATGTAATTTTAGCCTTTGACATTTGCTTTGTGCATATCAGGGCGATAATGTAGTGATAAGGTCATTATCAGTTTATGTATTTCTTTCCTTTTGTTTCCATAACAACCATCTAGGGACAGGTGTTGGAAATTAGCTTAGGCTAGAAACACTCAAGTGCATCTGACCATTGTTTAATGTGTCAATGTGTTGGTACCTGTCCCTATCCTAATAAAACAAACACGTTTTAAAGTTTTCTTTTCTGATATCAAAACAGAAAAAAACTCCCAAAAAGTTTACTTTTTTGACTGTGTAAATAATTAATGAATATTTTATGTTTTTTTAATAAACCTACCCTGAGGCACCTGATTGGGGTTTGTCACTGTGTTTTCTCTAAAGGATGAAATCATTACTAGTAAATCCTAAATAATCAGTTTCAAGTTATTGCTGGTATGAAAGCGACCCAAGCTGTTTACTGAAGACATGCATCTCCCTCTGACACGCCCATCTCGGGATAGCCGGGCCCCCGCCCATTTACCAGGACGCACCATATTAGGTCAATGAGCGACGCGAATCTCCTTTTGGGAACGTTCCATTTCTTGGGAACGGCAACAAGTTCTAACTTGTTATCTTTACCGATAAAAGCAAGTTAAATGACACGTTCAACCTAGTCGATATTTGAAATTGTGTTTCGAGTCTCATGACACTTGTTTAGTATGTTCATAAATAAAACAGATATTATGTTGCGATTGCCCTGGGGTGTATTCACCAGGAACCAAACAGAAACAAACTGGGAGGCACTAAGCTAAATTTGTCCCGCTGAACTTGTCCAACGGTTTGCTACAGTGTTCTCTAATGAATATACCATGCAGGCACCGTTTTAGCACACCTGTGTCGTGTTAATGCAACAAGTCATGGGAATATCAGCAGAGAACATTTTTAAGGAAGATACAGGGGCCAGTCAAGATCACCTGTTCTCCAGGTGAACCCTAAAGATTCTAGAGTGCCTAGAAGATACGAAGGGGGGTGTCAGCTGATAGCACCAATTAGGAAGAAAATATCTAACAATTGAAGTAAAACCAGAGGACTATGAGAAGTGATAGTGTATAGTGTAAAAGCTTTTATCTGTGTTCAGCCTAAAGAGGTTAAACATCACACTATGTAAAATTAACTAATTAGGATAGGGATTTGAGGTAGTAAAACAGTTAATTACTCTTAAGGTACTAATATTAGAGCATATACCTATTGCAGTGTTGGGAAGAGATGCATTGTTTAAATTGAACTGTACAATAGGATGTACACTAAACGGCTGTCTGTTAAAAGAATAGGGTTTTTGGGAATCATATTTGCTTAAAAAGATAATATCATAGGAAGGATGATAATCTATTAGACTGCCTATTAGACAATCTGTCTGGGAAATAAAGTTAAAAGGGGTGACTGTTATTCTGGGTTACATTCTTACACCAAGAGATTTCAGGCTAGGCTAAAAGGTGTTTAGTCATTTGCCAAGTCTGTGTGTGAAGAAGTCAGAAACAGGTGGGGACTTTCCCAATCACGTATTCTAAAAAATTGGTGGTAAAGGGATTTTGTGAATAAATCAGTGGAAAAAGTTTTTAAAGGTTATGAGAGAAAAGATTAGATTAAAATAAGTTAGGAGAACTAGGGTTGAAGGAACTCTAAGACAGTAAGCTAAGTTTCAAAGTTAGTAGTAAGAGAGAGAACAATGGTGAAGGACACATTAGAGTAGGGAGATCAAGGTAATTATAGGTGTATTTTTATAATCAAAAGTTTGAAAGTTAGGGATTAGAGATAGGACTGAGAGTTGGGAAAAAAGTGACATTAGTGGTGATAGATGGAAGTACAAGCAAAGACAACTTTTCTTTGGGGAAAATGAATGAAGTAACTAAGGACATTAACACTTCAGTCTATTAAAACAACAGTGAGAAGCAATTTAACTCTTTCAACATTGATAGTTATTAAAGCCATAAATATATCCGCGTATTTGATTATAAGGGAACCAATAGCTCCAGCACCAATTTTAGGGGAAAAAATACTGTTTTTGAGGTTAGGATGGGGACATTCCTCCCACATGGAGAGATAATTATGGAGAAGAAGTATACTTATCTAGTGCAAGCATTAGAATTTGTTCCGGGTTAAGAATTATTGGTTAAAGGCTATGTAATTCATAAAGTAACGCTTATAATGGAAGAGTTGAGGTCTGTTGTAGCCTCCACAGTCATTGAGGGAGTTCAGGAGGAGTAGATTACAGTAGCCACTCCAACAGTAGATAATACACATAGGATATTGGTAACTTTGCCACTAGAAATAATTAAGGTTAATACATACTTTAATGGTAACTTTGGAAGGGATTAATGATACGATGGCAATAGCAAATGTAGGAAGTATGACACCGACAACAACTTTTCTGAAATTAAAGGGGGTAGCAAGAAGGTAAAATAGGAGAACAGATAGTAGTAGAGAGAATATAGATTCATCATGGAGGTACAGGATGAGGTCTTTGATTTTAATGACAGACAAGGAGAGGTATCTGATCAGTACCGCTCGTTAGGGAAGAGAGAAACTAAAGGGAGTGGTTTGATTCTTCTGTTGTGAAAATTAGAGATAGATGGGCAGGTTCCAGCAGCTCATTCTGTAAGATCAGTGAGGAATCTTGAGGGTCCATGTCTGGTGAGAATTCCAGCACCAAACATGTTAGAGACGGTCGCTCGACCTCTATCAAGTATGTGTCAATTTTATGCGTTGTCATGACTGTGGTATCAGCAACAATCAGTAACAGATAAAATAATGTCGTTGTCAAAACATTTGTTTAAGCCTAGGGTTAGGTGGTATTGGGTTAAGTGAATTAACTTGGGTGCATTTGTTAGATGGAAAGTAAAATCAGGTAACAGCAAACCCTGAAGCATTTGAGGTGTAACCATTGAGGGCTAAAAGTTGTTTTTGTTCTAATAAAACATATGAGGTAAGGGGTATGTTTATGGGAATATCAGATTGTGATGTTATATGATAACTTTGGGTATGCATGACCTTAAGGGTAGTAATGAGAAATATATGTTACTTTTTATGTACCAGTTAGTAGGAACAGCAGGACTTTGATGGTTAAAAGATTAGCTTTTGCCTGACAATGTAACTATTGGGAATTTTAGAGATATTTGGAGGGTTTGTGGTGATAAAGCATATATATTCTTACCCTATGGATAGACAGGATGTTGTTACATGTCAACGTTGAAGCTTCCATATGAGGTTTTTACCATTATAAGAGGGGTAGCACCGACACAGAAATCTGAAGCTATATTTGAAATTGGATGAAAAGAGACATGGCTACATGTCATAGTCTTCAAGCCTATCATTGAAGGATAAATCTAAGGGAGAAGGGGGGACTTTTTCCATGGTATGGTGTAACATTTGGGAAGATCTTATTGATAATATAAGTTATACTTTGAGTCCAGATAGTTCCGATAATATCACGAGTGTTATAGATGCGTTGAAGAATATAAGGGATGCATTTGGTAGGTCTGAAGGAGCGGAAGTCAGCGAAGTCTTGGTTGCAAGATCAGGTAGGCCAGTAGGGGCAGTGATGGGTTACATTTAATGGCAGCTTTGATAACACTGTGTGATGTTTGTAATTTGTTACTGACCTTTGAGAAAGCTATGATATTGAGATAGGTTGGAGAGTGATGCCTGGAGACAACACTCAGATGCCGTTGTTGACTGTTCCTGATCTGGATGAAGATGGACAAGTGGAACTGAATGGATAAATATCATTGTTGATGTTTTGATCATTTTTTTTTTTTTTTCAATATTGGAGTGATTTTGGTCATGATGTATGAATCAAAGGGGGAAGTGGGTTAATGTGATTCATACATCATTTAAATATCATTTTTATATTCTTAGTTGATATTGATGTTTAATTTGAAAGTGTTGTTTTGCAAAAGATACTGTTTGGTTTTTCCTTTTCTTCCAGAAGCATTTGGGGAACATATGGAGATTGAAATACTCAAACAGGGACAATATGAAGGGACAATATGACTGGAGGAGATGGAACAAGGAGGGTGTGGCCGATTCCATCATCAACAGTCCATTGGAAGAGGAGACTACGGGAGATGAAGTGTAGTGGACTACATTCCAGTGTCTGCAATGAAATATAGACATATTTGATGTGTAATACATAATTGTGTCATATTCTTAGGTATTAATTTTTGTAGAATGATGTTTGATGTTATTGAATACATGTGAGGATCTTAGATGTTTTTGTTTATTTCGTGAATGCTTAGGGACAGGGAGTTTAGGCAGGGAGAGTTCCACTTTAGGGTCCAATGGGTTGACCAGCCTTAGAGTGGATGTTTTTGGATAGGATTTTGTTTGCAGGGGCTTACATGTGTATTTAATTGCATCATAGTTTCAAATGCATTTACATGGCTTATGAGTTTATCTGGAGTACCGAAGGTGGTTGCCTGGGGCAGAGGGACCGTGAGAGAATTTTACTGTCTTGATTGATGGATGGATATCTGGAAAGATGGCTGCCGGACAGTTTTTCGCTCTTACACTCCATAAAGATTTGTTCATATTTCATAGTAATGTATTCACACTTCATAAACAGTTATTCATATTTCATAGAAAGGTATTTACACTCTAGACAAGAATGTTTTTGGTTTAATGTTAAAGATACTCAATAAGATAAATTGTTACTTGTCATAATCCTATTCTGTTTGTTTTCGAGACTGTTCGTCTCGAAGGGGGATATGTCGTGTATTGGGATTATGCCTTTGTTAAATGTTTTTCTTGAAGAAATGGAATGTTGTTTATGTTAGGTCAAATGTAGCCGTTTGAGGGTGACGTCCCAGGGGAGACTGGTGATTGGCCAGAAGAGGGAGTCACCCATCTTTTTGCATTGTTTATAAATAGGGGCTAGACTACAGAAAGGGCAGAGCAGCAATTAGAATTGGAGGACACTGCTCTCCAGACCTCGCGAGTCTGTAAACTTATGCTGTAAGCTTGTGATATTAATAATGACTTCTAATCAAGGTACAGCTTAAGCGGACTTCTTTGTTTGACAGCAATAGCCACGGCAGCCGATGCGACACGACACCTGCTAAGTTACTACAATGATTACTGCAACAATGATTACTGCAACAAGGATTACTGCAACAACGATTACTGTTACTGCAACAATGATTACTGTTACTGCAACAATGATTACTGCAACAATGATTACTGTTACTGCAACAAGGATTACTGCAACAATGATTACCGTTACTGCAACAATGATTACTGTTACTGCAACAATGATTACTACAACAATGATTACTGTTAATGCAACAATGATTACTGCAACAATGATTACTGTTACTGCAACAAGGATTACTGCAACAATGATTACTGTAACTGCAACAATGATTACTGCAACAAGGATTACTGCAACAATGATTACTGTTACTGCAACAATGATTACTGCAACAATGATTACTACAACAACGATTACTGTTACTACAACAATGATTACTGCAACAATGATTACTGCAACAATGATTACTACAACAATGATTACTGCAACAATGATTACTGCAACAATGATTACTGCAACAATGCCACGTTCAGTATCCAAATGTTGTCGAACTTTACCGATAGATATGCCATGAATAGAGCCGGCGTGATTACTTATTATTTCTTCATGTCAGAGAGAGGCATGTTTGTTCTACATTGCGTCTCTATCTGAACATTCCAAACCGTTGCGCATCTTGCTGAACGCAACCCAATATTTTTATAGACGGAAGTATCCTATAAGTGACAGTAAAATATACATTTTACATTTTTTTAAACATTTTAGTCATTTAGCAGATGCTCTTATCCAGAGCGACTTACAGTTAGTGAGTGCATACGTTTATTTTATTTTTTTCAAAATATACACACGACGATAGAGATTTCGGAGACACGGGTAAGGCTTTTCTAATAGTCGATCATAATAACGTGTCAAATTAAGGTTTCCTGATACATTTTGGGTGGACTAGACATGGACCGAAAATTGAAAGCCCTCCAACTTGTCAATATTTGGATCAGAAGTTTATAACGCCGGTCTATTATATTTGGTTGGCTGGGCCATATAGTAGTTTGATCGGTTTCCGAATATCATGTTCACTTTACGTCGTCTTTTCTCTAAAGAATGTAGCCTATATATAGCCTACTTGGCAGGGTTAGCCTCTATATAGCCTACGCCAGGGTTAGCCTCTATATAGCCTACGCCAGGGTTAGCCTCTATATAGCCTACGCCAGGGTTAGCCTATATATAGCCTACGCCAGGGTTAGCCTCTATATAGCCTACGCCAGGTTAGCCTATATAGCCTACGCCAGGGTTAGCCTCTATATAGCCCTACGCCAGGTTAGCCTCTATATAGCCTACGCCAAGGTTAGCCTATATATAGCCTACGCCTGGGTTAGCCTTAATATAGCCTACGCCAGGGTAGCCTATATATAGCCTACGCCAGGGTTAGCCTCTACTGAGCCTACGCCAGGGTTAGCCTCTATATAGCCTACGCCAAGGTTAGCCTATATATAGCCTACGCCGGGTTAGCCTCTATATAGCCTGCGCCAGGGCTAGCCTATATATAGCCTACGCCAGGGTTAGCCTATATAAGCCTACACCAGGGTTAGCCTATACAGCCTCGCCAGGGTTAGCCTATATATAGCCTACACCAGGTTAGCCTATATATAGCCTACGCCAGGGTTAGCCTATATATAGCCTACGCCAGGTTAGCCTATATAGCCTACGCCAGGGTTAGCCTATATATATTTTCTACGCCAGGGTTAGCCTCTATATAGCCTACGCCAGGGTTGGCCTATATAGCCTACGCCAGGGTGGAGCCTATATAGCCTACGCCAGGGTTAGCCTATATATAGCCTACGCCAGGGTTAGCCTATATAGCCTACGCCAGGGTTAGCCTCTATATAGCCTACGCCAGGGTGGCCTCTATATAGCCTACGCCAGGGTTAGCCTATCATAGCCTACGCCAGGTTAGCCTCTATATAGCCTACGCCAGGGTTAGCCTATATATGCCTACGCCAGGGTTTAGCCTAATAGCCTACGCCAGGGTTAGCCTATATATAGCCTACGCCGGGGTTAGCCTCTATATAGCCTCGCCAGGGTTAGCCTCTATATAGCCTACGCCAGGGTAGCCTATATACTAGCCTCACGCCGGGTTAGCCTATATAAGCCTACGCCAGGGTTAGCCTATATATAGCCTACGCCAGGGTTAGCCTCTATATAGCCTACGCCATGGTTAGCCTACTATAGCCTACGCCAGTGTTAGCCTCTATATAGCCTACGCCAGGGTTTAGCCTCTATATAGCCTACGCCAGGGTTAGCCTATATATAGCCTACGCCAGGGTTAGCCTCTATATAGCCTACGCCAGGGTTAGCCTATATATAGCCTACGCCAGGGTGGCCTATATATAGCCTACGCCAGGGTTTCCCAAACAACAGGTGTTGACCTTACAGTGAAATGCTTACTTACAAGCCCTTAACCAACATTTCAGTTTTAAGAAAAAAAGTTAAGTAAAAAAATGATAAGTAAAAAATTACAAATAATTAAAGAGTAGCAGTCAAATAACAGTAGGGAGGCTATATACACGGGGTACCGGGACAGGGGGGCTATATACAGGACGTGTACCGGGACAGGGGGAGGCTATATACAGGGGGTACCGGGACAGGGGGAGGCTATATACAGGGGGTACCGGGACAGGGGGAGGCTATATACAGGGGGTACCGTGCAGAGTCAATGTGCGGGGGCACCGGTTAGTCAAGGTAATTGAGGTAATATATACATGTGGGTAGAGTTAAAGTGACTATGCATAGATAATTCTCCCGAGTGGTGCAGTGGCCTTAGGCGAACCAGGATCTCTAGTGGCACAGCTAGCACTGCAGTTCGAATCCAGGCTCTGTCGTAGCCGGCCGCGACCGGGAGACCCATGGGGCGGCGCACAATTGGCCCAGCGTCGTCCAGGGTATTGGAGGGAATGGCTGGCAGGGATGTAGCTCAGTTGGTAGAGCATGGCGTTTGCAACGCGTGGGTTCGATTCCACGGGGGGCCAGTATGAAAAAAATTAATAATGTATGCACTCACTAACTGTAAGTCGCTCTGGATAAGAGCGTCTGCTAAATGACTAAAATGTAAATAATAAACAGAGTAGCAGCAGCGTAAAAGAGGGGGTGGACAATGTGAATGGTCCGGCCTGTTTGATGGTTCGTCGGAGGGCATAGCGGGATTTCTTATAAGCGTCGGGGTTAGAGTCCCGCTCCTTGAAAGCGACAGCTCTACCCTTTAGCTCAGTAATCTGTAATCCATGGCTTCTGGTTGGGGTATGTACGTACGGTTACTGTGGGGACGACGTCATCGATGCACTTATTGATGAAGCAAGTGACTGATGTGGTGTACTCCTCAATGCTATCGAAAGAAAAACGGAACATATTCCAGTCTGTGCTAGCAGAACAGTCCTGTAGCTTAGCATCTGCGTCATCTGACAACTTCCTTATTAACAGAGTCACTGGTGCTTCCTGCTTTAGTTTTTGCTTATAAGCAGGAATCAGGAGGATAGAATTATGGTCAGATTTGCCAAATGGAGGGCGAGGGAGAGCTTTGTACGCATCTCTTGTGTGGAGTAAAGGTGGTCTAGAGTTTTTTTTCCTCTGGTTGAAAATTAACATGCTGGTAGAAATTAGGTAGAAGGATTTAAGTTTCCCTGCATTAAAGTCCCCGGCCACTAGGAACGCTGCCTCTGGATGAGCGTTTTCCTGTTTGCTTATGGCCTTATACAGCTCATTGAGTGCAATCTTACTGCCAGCATCGGTTTGTGGTGGTAAATAGACAGCTACGAAAAATATAAATTAGAAGAAAACTCTCTTGTTTAATAGTGTAGTTTACAGCTTATCATGAGATACTCTACCTCAAGCGAGCAAAACCTAGAGACTTCCTTAGTATTAGATTTGATGCACCAGCTGTTGTTTACAACCCTTCGTGTCCGACTTGTTGAAGAAAAAATATTTGTCCAATACAAGGTGAGTAATCACTGTCCTGATATCCAGATGCTCTTTTTGGTCATAAGAGACGGTGGCAGAAACATTATGTACAGAATAAATTACAAATAACGCGAAAAAACACACATAATAGCACAATTGGTTAGAGGGCTGTAAAACACAGGTTTGATCATAAACTGGGCTATTGTTCAGGCCACAGGCCACGCCGCTAAATTCGAACGTACACAAATACACAATGTAAAGTTTAGTGGGAGACTCATAGGAGCAGATCACGATCCCGAATAGCAGGTGATAGAGAGATGAGACAGTAGCCCCTATTTATGCATTTCCAAACTCCGTGGGATTACCCATCATACCCCCCCAACCTTTCCATCTGTCCTGGCATATTTAACCCCTGCTAGCACCCATGAGAACAATAACACACCCACGAACACAGAACACAATACCGGGTCTTTACAGTATCTTATCTTGCTGTATACTTGATCTAAATGTTGTTAGCCAATCACAGACTGTGTTGTTTCCAGTTCCCAGAAGCCTACATCAGACAACCAATAAGAGTTGTGTCCGTGGCTTTCAGTCGAATAGAGGAGTTCAAAGGCTTTCCCAGAGGGTATGTACTATTGGGATCCTTGGGATGTCCCTACCTCTATCAAGTATAAATGTAAAATGGTTAAGTTTAGTGTTAGTTTAGGGTTCAGGGTAAGGACGTCCCAAGGAATCCGGATAGCAGTGACCGTTCATAGAGTGAGAGACGGGCACGGTATTTGAGAGCTCGGCGGCGACACAGACATTCATTTGTTTTGTTTTTTTACAAGCGGCAGAAGCGATTTTCGAGAGTGTCTGCCCCAGATAGTTTCCTTAGAGACGATTAAAATAATTCCCAAGATGTCCTTGAACCGATTGAGGAGTAGGTGGGCTATATTTAAGTCGTTAGGAAATATTGTGTTGATAAGGCACATTTTTGTTGATAACGAGTTGATAACGTATTGTCGAAAGCACGTAGGCAGTATTATTTACTGTGTCGATAGGGGAGGAGGCTAGTGTGCAATAATAACGTAATTTGATGTGCTAGTATTTATTAAATTGTAAATGAAAATATACACACGTGGTGCTATAGGATACACATATTTTACATTGTAATACACTACCCCGACATGCCATTGTGTTATAGGATACACATATTTTACATTGTAATACACTACCCCAATTTTACTAGACGCTCTTATCCAGAGCGACTTACAGTTAGTGAGTGCATACATTATTATTTTTTATCTTTTCATAACCCCCGTGGGAAACGAACCCACAACTCTGGCGTTGCAAACGCCATGCTCTACCAACTGAGCTACATCCCTGCCAGCCATTCCCTCCCCTACCCTGGACGACGCTGGCTAATTGTGTGCTGCCCCAGTCGCGGCCAGCTGCGACAGAGCCAGGATTCGAACCAGGATCTCTAGTGGCACAGCTAGCACTGCCTTAGACCACTGCGCCACTCGGGAGGCCAACATATCATTGTGTTATAGGATGTGTCCATATTTTACATTGTAATACACTACCCCGACATGCCATTGTGTTATAGGATACACATATTTTACATTGTAATACACTACCCCTACATGCCATTGTGTTATAGGATACACATATTTTACATTGTAATACACTACCCCTACATGCCATTGTGTTATAGGATGTGTACATATTTTACATTGTAATCCACTACCCCGACATGCCATTGTGTTATAGGATGTGTACATATTTTACATTGTAATACACTACCCCTACATGCCATTGTGTTATAGGATGTGTACATATTTTACATTGTAATACACTACCCCTACATGCCATTGTGTTATAGGATGTGTACATATTTTACATTGTAATACACTACCCCGACATGTCATTTTGTGCTGGGTTTATTTTTCCACTGTCACTAGGCATACACAGTCACACCTGCACTGAATTGAATTGCATAACTACTTTTCCCTGAAGGAGGGAAACGAGGTACAGCATTCAACTTTGATCAAATACCTAAAATCATGCCTGACAAGACCAATTGAATCATAACGGTATCCTAATATAGTGTGGATACAGGAGTATCCTATTCTACACTAATGTAACTGTATGTGATAGTATTATTTATCTAATTGATCAATGAAATTGTAAATGTGAACGGTACGCTACTTCATTCAATGATTACGGTATTGTACAAGGTAGATACAGGAGTAGCCTATAGTCTACAATAATAATATCATTGAATGTGTGATAGTATAATTTATTTCATTGATGAATTAAATTGTAAATGGGGATGGGTAGGCTACTTCATTCAGTGAATACCGAATGTCTTATCTCTGGGAGTATGTTAATGAAGGCTTTTCAGCTGTTGAACTATGGCAATGTCGATCTAATTTCTGAATCAATCTTTCACCAATCAGCGTCACTGCAGCTGTTCTAACCACCACTGCCCTCCCTCCACAAGCAACCACATCCTCTTCTCCTGTTCAACTCATTTGCCGCCACACTGAAAAGGACTCTACATACGTACCTCTGTGCCCATCTCATTGCTACACGATCCATCCAAGGCCTCAACTGGATGCCTAAAAATGGGAGAAATGGAACCAAGATGCTACAGTTGTGTGTGTGTGTGTGTGTGTGTGTGTGTGTGTGTGTGTGTGTGTGTGTGTGTGTGTGTGTGTGTGTGTGTGTGTGTGTGTGTGTGTGTGTGTGTGTGTGTGTGTGTGTGTGTGTGTGTGTGTGTGTGTGTGTGTGTGTGTGTGTGTGTGTGTGTGTGTGTGGATGGAGTTCCAAGAGAAGACATGAGAAGATGGTAAAGGAGATAGTGATGAGAGTGAATACAGTATGAATATAAAGACCCCTTGGGATCTAAAATGAGTGCGGGGTGCCCTCTTGTGTCTCCCTTTTCGTCAGTTTGAGGATGCTACACTCCCCCTAGTGGAGGTTCTTGGAAAACTGATATTTAAGTAATATATAATATGCCATTTAGCAGACGCTTTTATCCAAAGCGATTTACAGTCATGTGTGCATACATTTTTACGTATGGGTGGTCCCGGGGGATCGAACCCACTACCCTGGCGTTAACAAGCGCCGTGCTCTACCAATTGAGCAACAGAGGACCACAGGTTTGAGCAGAGGTTGACGAAAACCTTCAAAGGTGGTGGTGCTATGTTGCCCGTTATCTTGAATACCAGGCAGATGTTTGAGTACAGAATGAAATGGTGTAAACTTAACAGGCTAAACTTGTTGAGAACACTCTTTGAAAAGGGGGGTTCCAACAGGGTTATTTTGCTGTCACCAAAGGAGAACACTTTGGAGTTCCAGGTAGAAGTATTTTTGGTTCCTTGAAGAACCCTCTGTGGAATGTTGTTTCCTTGAAGAACCCTCTGTGGAATGTTGTTTCCTTGAAGAACCCTCTGTGGAATGTTGTTTCCTTGAAGAACCCTCGGTGGAATGGAGCCCAAAAGGGTTCTACCTAGACACAGAAGGGGTGGTACCTGGAACCAAAAAGGGTTTTCCTAAGGGGACAGCGGAAGAATCCTTTTAGGTTGTAGATAGCACCTTTTTTCCCCCTGAGTTTAGTCCTATATTGGAGTGGTGGTTCCGTGGTTTTCTGTCAAAAAATAAATGCAACAGGCCCTGTGCGTCTCTGGAGGATCTAGCAAGATAGTGAATCATTGCAACACCGACTCAGTATGACTATAATGAGCATGTCTAATTTGCACCGTTATGCAATTATTAAGAGGCCAGATGGCGACGTGGTCGTCTGTAGCTCAATTGGTAGAGCATGGCGCTTGTAACGCCAGGGTAGTGGGTTCGATCCCCGGGACCACCCATACGTAAAAATGTATGCGCACATGACTGTAAGTCGCTTTGGAGAAAAGCGTCTGCTAAATGGCATATTATTTATTATTTAGAGATGTCAAGGTGGTACCCCCGAATATGCTCCAGTATAGTGTATAGTGTAAATAACATCTACCAATAGACCTTCTAAATTATAAGCATTTAGTCAATCAAATAATTACTCTGTAAAATGAGAAATGCAGTTACTCTACTTATCTAATAGGATGAAAGAATTGACACTCAAACAATTACAGTGTACATGAAATACATTTTCAGAATAACAACACAGAGCATATGACTGTCACCAATAGGCTAAAACAACGTGGCGAAACGTGTCTTCAGTTCAGAATAGTCTCTAAGAGAAAACACCATGTGTGTCTGATACACAAAGGAGCTTGGTAGCAAGTTCTCAAAAGTATGAACAAATTCACTGTCATTTTAACCAAATTCAAGCACAAACTCACGCCCAACCTGAATTAACATTCCTTTGCAGTTTGTTAGTTTAAACAAAAGACAGGAAAAACACAGCCAGATTGGAATCTAATCAACTCAATGTAAATGACAGGAGCGCATCCTTGTGTCGCTCTCTCTCTGAACTATCCGCTGCCCGGCGAACAAAATAACACTCCCTGTAACAATAAATCCATAGCACTTACAGTACAATAAAATATATAAAAATGAGTAGCTCTTTGTGAACTCTTTAAAAATTCTAACCTGACATATTTAATTTAATTAATCTGTCTTCACACATCTCCTGTCGTCAGTGACCCAAGGACTTCTATGAGAACGTCTCTTCTTAGAGATCGCCACAGATAAGGTATGTTTGAACCTTGTGATAGCCCACAGATGGTCTGCTATCCAGACAATGTAATACATCGTGATTGAGTCATCATGCTGGGCCTCGCACGCAAGCAAGCACTACAGTCATCATTCATGGAAAAAACAAATGAAAAATCAAAGGGCCTATGCGGAGCAAAAAAACGTTTTTTGTTGTTGTTTTTACCGATGCCTGTTTGTTCATTAAAAGCAGAAGATAGTAAATATCATTCATCACAATGGTTAACCTATGCAAATTAATAGGAACACATTCCAAGCGAATGAATAGGATTACGTTAAGCCGAATTGAGTACACATATAGCGCAGGGAAAAGTCTAAGAAAAGAAAATGGTAGGTTTATTTGAACAGTGAGAGAGAAAACACAACCAGATTCTAATCTAATCAACTATATTTAAATGATATGAGCGCACCATTGTGTCACTCCCTCTGAACTATCCGCAGTTGTCTTGTAACTATAAATTCATAGCTCTTTACGAACTCTTGAACAATCCAAACATGACAATTTAATTCACACAGTAACATTAATTTAGTTGATTCACGTTTTCATCTGTCTTCACACCTCTCCTCGCGTCAATGACCCCCAGGACTTCCATGGGAACGCCAGCCAGTCGGGAGTATTATCACCGTCTCATCCTTCCTCTACAGTAGTCATTTATGGAAAACAAATGAAAAATCAAAGGGCCTGTCATACCAAATAGTGTCCCCCTGCAAATAAGGGTATTGGGTTTCCAGGACTTCACTGCCGAAACATTGCCAAAAATACTGTACGAAGATGCTTTTCTTTCTCAGGCCCCAGAGCCTGTAGGGATGGGCGTTGGCAGTTGAATCAGAATAAAGTTGGGTTTTGTTTTTGTTTGTTTGTATTTTGTTAAATATTTGGGCTGACATACAGCCAGGGCAGTGGGTTGCGCCATGCGCATGTGACATGTGTTTGCAGACTGCCATAGTATCAAAGAAGAAGACTCCTTATGTTGTCTGACATAAACGTTAGAGGAAGAAGAGTGTTTATTTTTCTTTACCATATATTTGTCTTAATATAACAAAATATTGTTAAATAGGAATAAATAATTTAAGCTGTTTTTGGATTGAAACTGCTGACGTTAGCTACTGTAACGTTACTTATTTACTTACATCAGCCTGCCTAGTTAGCTAGCAAGCTAGCCAGACAGTTTTGTTTAGCTAACAGTTTTTGTAGCTTTCTGTTTTGTATGTATCTTGCACTTCAATGGCGTCCCTCGATGAGATGTTATTTTTATCTTTCCAACCAGGCAAAGTACTATGAAGGCACCACTGATCTCGACAAGAAGTGCAACATTCGTAGGGGGCAGAAATTCACTATTCAGGGTAACGTTAAGCAATTAACTTCTATTGCATAACTGGAAGGATTTAGCTATGAACAACCGTTTTTCAACAACCATTTTCCATCCAGGTAGTTGGTCATCTAGAAGTTGCTAGTTAGACATTTAGTTATACAGTGCCTTGCAAAAGTATTCATCCCCCTTGGCGTTTTTCCTATTTTGGTGCATTACAATCTGTAATTTAAATTGATTTTGTATTTCGATTTCATGTAATGGACATACACAAAATAGTCCATATTGGTTAAGTGAAATGAAAAAAATAAATAACGGAAAAGTGGTGCGTGCATATGTATTCACCCCCTTTGCAATGAATCCCCTAAATAAGATCTGGTGCAACCAATTACCTTCAGAAGTCACATAATTAGTTAAATAAAGTCCACCTGTGTGCAATCTAAGTGTCACATGATCTGTCACATGATCTCAGTATATATACACCTGTTCTGAAAGGCCCCAGAGTCTGCAACACCACCAAGCAAGCGGCACCATGAAGACCAAGGAGCTCTCCAAACAGGTCAGGGAGAAAGTTGTAGAGAAGTACATATCAGGGTTGGGTTACAAAAAATATCTGAAACTTTGAACATCCCACGGAGCACCATTAAGTCCATTATTAAAAAATTGAAAGAATATGGCACCACAACAAACCTGCCAAGAGAGGGCCGCCCACCAAAACTCACGGACCAGGCAAGGAGGGCATTAATCAGAGAGGCAACAAAGAGACCAAAGATAACTCTGAAGAAGCTGCTAAGCTCCACAGCGGAGATTGGAGTATCTGTCTATAGGACCACTTTAAGCCATACACTCCACAGAGCTGGGCTTTATGGAAGAGTGGCCAGAATTTTTTTTTAATAAAAAAAAAAATATATATATATATATATTCTCATTTTGTCTGTCATAGTTGACGTGTACCTATGATGAAAATTACAGGCCTCTCTCATCTTTTTAAGTGGAGAACTTGCACAATTGGTGGCTGACTAAATACTTTTTTCCCCCACTGTATCAGAGAGAACACAATATTTCAATGTGTCACCTTGTGCTTAAAGGTCAGTACCTGTCTAGCCTGACAGAAGTTTGTGAGGGTGGAGACTGTGGCGTTGGAGTTGATGCCCATCTGTTGTTTCACCATTGGCATGTGATCGGTAAGTGTCACAGTTAAAATTTTGCCCTGATAAGTTGTTTTGTAATGGTTGCTTTATTTCACCACAGCAGACTTCAATATTATTGATTGTTTGGACATTGTCCTTACAAATATCTGCATACTGAATGGGTAAGAATGAAGTAATCTTCTCTCTAACACTTTATATGTTAGGGGTGGACCTCATCGGACCCTTCACGAAATCCAGGAATGGCAACAGCTGGTGTCTGATGGCGACCAAGCGTGGAGCCAAGACCCATTTAAGGTCAGTCAAGGAAGAGTACGTGCTGAACTCTAAATTCCCTTCTGGAACCCATTTAAAAAGGGTGCTTGGAACCAAAAATAGATCTTGGTTTTGTATGATACCCATCAAGGACAAGACTGGCGAGGCCACCTCCAAGGCAATGATGGACATCTTCAACACCCACGGTTCTCCTGAGGTCAGAGGTCATGAACGCTGGAACAAGGTACGGATGTTATAGGTTATATTCTGTCACCAATGGTTTGTTTTAGTTTTTTTTACAATTAGTTTTTTGTTTTTCCATGGTACATAATCAGACATATCAATATCTTCCATTGTCAATAGATATCCCTTTTCCTACCCCTTCCTCCATGTTTGGATGAACGGACCAACCACACCCTCCAGACTGCCATGGGCAAGTCCCTTGACGGGTTCCAGGAATGGTGGGAGGACAACCTGAAGGTCAGCAGCGTCCAGGCCTCCAGAGTACTCACCCTATCACCTGCTGCTGTATGGACGGGAACTGCAACTGTTATTGAATATACTGTTTGGGATTGACTTAGTGTTGTTTGTGTATTGCTATTTTTGTATAACATACTTTCAGATGAAACCTCACCTGATGTGGTGGAAGTTGTTGAACCAGATCAGAACGCCTTCAAGGACCACCTTCAGGCACAGGCTGAGAAGGATGTGGAGGTTTTTTGACCAGGTAAAAATTATTGTCCGCTGTTAATTTATTTTCTGGCCCTCCCAAGAGATACGGAAGTGATGTATTTGTAATAATATGAAATATAAATTGCATTTATTTCTATTATCAATCAAGGTGAGATTGAACATGGACAAGGCACAGGAGAAACAGAATGAGAGCTACCGGAGGATAATCAAGGAGGGGATGAAGAGCTTTGACATTACATTTACATTTTAGTCATTTAGCAGACGCTCCTATCCAGAGCGACTTACAGGAGCAATTAGGGTTAAGTGCCTTGCTTAAGGGCACATCGACAGATTTTTTCACCTAGTCGGCTCGGGGATTAGAACCAGCGACCTTTCGGTTACTGGCACAACGCTCTTAACCACTAAGCCACCTGCCGCCCCATCTGGGCGAATGACTTGGTGTGTAAGAAGGACGAAAGGAAGGGAACCCTCACTGCTCTTTCACTCCTAGCTGGGGTCACCATCTGTGATAACTGTTTGCATTTGCCTCCTCGTGGTGGACGGCATCGTCATGCTGTCAGCAGTACCAACACTGGCCCAGGGGTTTCTCCAGATAGTCAATCTCAAGGCTAACCACTGGGTCACGTTAAGTAACCTCCGCTTCCAGGGGTTTCTCCAGATAGTCAATCTCAAGGCTAACCACTGGGTCACGTTAAGTAACCTCCGCTTCCAGGGGTTTCTCCAGATAGTCAATCTCAAGGCTAACCACTGGGTGACGTTAAGCAACCTCCGCTTCCAGGGTTTCTCCAGATAGTCAATCTCAAGGCTAACCACTGGGTCACGTTAAGTAACCTCCGCTTCCAGGGGGTTTCTCCAGATAGTCAATCTCAAGGCTAACCACTGGGTCACGTTAAGTAACCTCCGCTTCCAGGGTTTCTCCAGATAGTCAATCTCAAGGCTAACCACTGGGTCACGTTAGTAACCTCCGCTTCCAGGGGTTTCTCCAGATAGTCAATCTCAAGGCTAACCACTGGGTCACGTTAAGTAACCTCCGCTTCCAGGGGTTTCTCCAGATAGTCAATCTCAAGGCTAACCACTGGGTCACGTTAAGTAACCTCCGCTTCCAGGGTTTCTCCAGATAGTCAATCTCAAGGCTAACCACTGGGTCACGTTAAGTAACCTCCGCTTCCAGGGGTTTCTCCAGATAGTCAATCTCAAGGCTAACCACTGGGTCA
Organism: Coregonus clupeaformis; assembly: GCF_020615455.1. Taxonomy (NCBI): domain Eukaryota; kingdom Metazoa; phylum Chordata; class Actinopteri; order Salmoniformes; family Salmonidae; genus Coregonus; species Coregonus clupeaformis. The sequence continues at coordinate 118,038 of NW_025534120.1, read as the reverse complement.
CGTTAAGTAACCTCCGCTTCCAGGGTTTCTCCAGATAGTCAATCTCAAGGCTAACCACTGGGTCACGTTAAGTAACCTCCGCTTCCAGGGGTTTCTCCAGATAGTCAATCTCAATCTCATCATACAAAATCATGAATATGTAGAGGTTTGTAAAAATTCCCTGTCTTAGGTCAGTTAGGATCACCACTTTATTTTAAGAATGTTTGTAAGGCGTTCATGGTGAGCTCTTTAATAATAAACCAAACAGACGCTTAAACTAACTAAACGGTACGCGGAATGCCCCGTTTACACTAGCACGTGGTACCGCGCAGTGAAACCCCGCTTCCCATTCATTTTCAATGGAAGGAAATTGGTGAGAAGCGGAAAGAGCGGTGGACCTTTTGGCGGCGCGAAGGAGGCGGTGAAAAAGTTAAACTTTTTGCCAACTTTATGCAAATCACCAGCGGCGGACCGCTGAGCGATGACCAATCATATCGAGTGGTTCCCATGACGACTTTGACGCTATGCGACCCAAGGCTGAGAGACTTTCTTCAGCAAAGATGGCTGACAAAAATACTTGGATTACATTTTACATTTTAGTCATTTAGCAGACGCTCTTATCCAGAGCGACTTACAGGAGCAATTAGGGTTAAGTGCCTTGCTCAAGGGCACATTTACGTCATTAGCAGACGCTCTAGTCCAGAGCGACTCACAAATTGATGCATTCACCCTATAGCCAGTGGGATAACGATTAGTTACCGGAGTGTAACTCCAGTTCTATGAGTGGAGCGGAGCCCCATAGGGGAGCTATGCTCCTAGTGGTTTACCCTCTGCCCTAAGGCAGAACAGCCTGAAGCAAAATTATGCACACACCTACAGCCAATAGGAGTACAGGTGTCCCTATATAAGGAACCCCGTTCCCTCAATCTGCCTCCCGAGATATTATCTTCAGCGAGACTAGAGAGGGTCGGTAGGGCCTTAAGTCCTATGGGGCTCCGCTCCACTCATAGAACTGGAGTTACACTCCGGTAACTAATCGTTCTATATCGTGGAGCTCCGCCCCATAGGGGAGCTATGCTCCTAGTGGTTGAAGGCGGAGCGAAACGCTCCAAAATGTACTCCCTGCCGAGCCTAACACTTCTCATTAAAAAATGAAAAAAGGTCAAGCCCAGCAATGGCTGCAACCAATTCCCGCAGTACTGCGACTAAAAAACCCATTAAGGCGTCACAATATACCGCGTCATCGGTTATAGACCCGCCCCATCTAGCTCAATGACAATGTCAATGGCTATTGGGCAGATCAATAGAATAGACGCCGTGCTAATCTGTACTAGCAGATAGCCGTGCCTCAATATTCTATGATAACACTATTATCCACTAATGGAATGACATAAAATGTCACTCTACCTTATGTGTCCAATAGCCCGCCTTACTTACTCAATGGAACCCAGAGATTAGTAGGCAGGGACAAAATATACCAGTCATACTAAACTGAACCTCAGATAGATGACCTCACATTCTGTCCACTCAATACATGTTTCTACATGCTGACACTGTCAGCCAGGAGACATGCCACAGAATATGCTCTTCATCCAAAGCGGACCTGATAGAGACCAGTCTATCATCCTGCTTCTCCCTCCTCTACCTCAAGATTCTCCTTCAGCTGTGCTGAATGCAATCGAGATTGGAGTTAAAAGGCTTATCCTTGACATAAGTCTTCCTAACCAAAGCGGACCTGATTGGAACCTGTCCAAGGTCCTGCTTTGTCCTCTTTTTCTAGCTCAAGAACGCCTTTCAGCTCTGCTGAAATTCGATCGAACAAAAGAGTTTAGAAAACATGTCCATAATATGTTACTTCTAATAAAAGCGGACTTATGAACATGGTCACAATCCTGCTTTCCTTCTCTATTCTGCTCATGATCTCCCTTCAGCCACGCTGAGTACAGACTGAGCCAAAGAGTTAGAAGACATATCCAACAGATAGAAACGGATAAAAGGAGACGGTGTCGACCATGACGCCGCTCTACAAATATCCTCTACCTCTGTTCCTCTGAAGAGGGCAGTAGAAGCTGCAACTCCACGAGTGGAGTGCGCTCTAATACCCTGAGGCGGTTGTTGCCCCGCCGCCTCGTACGCCGTCTCAATGCCTTCACAAAGCCAATGAGACAATCGCTGTTTTGAAAGTGGTCTACCCAATGCAGCCGCACCGTGACACACAAACAGCTGAGGCGATGACCTAACCGCCGCTGTGCGCCTCACGTAACACGCCAAAGCGCGTACTGGGCACAAACAATGAAGCTTTTCCTCACTCCTCTCCCCATGGGGAGGGGGATGAAAAGCCCACAATTCCACGATCTGTGATCTATATGCACTGTTAATAACCTTAGGCACAAATGCCGGGTTAGGACGTAACACCGCTCTGCTCAGATCGCCATTAATGGCAAGGCAGTCGGGTCTCGTTGACAGTGCACACAAATCACTGACTCGTTTAGCGGTAGTCAAGGCGAGCAACAGCGCCGTCTTGATAGACAGCACCTTGAGGGGTATTTGATTCAATGGCTCGAACGGCGACTTACATAGCGCTTCGAGAACCAGTGCCAAATCCCATTTTGGCAGCGTAGCTCTAGGCCTTGGCCTAAGCCGTTGCGTTCCCAATAGGAAACGTTTCACTAATGGGTGACTGAACACACTTTTCCCGTTAAACCCTTCATGACCAGCTGAAATTGCCGCTACAAACACTCGAATGGTGGAGGGCGATTTCTGCTTATCAAACATAGACTGTAGGAATGAGAGCACACTCTCTACCTGACAGCTCATGGGGTCTACGTCCTGTGTATTACACCATCGTGAGAAAACGTTCCATCTGCTGGTATATACCCTAGAAGTGGAACCGGCTCTTGCGCCCTGTATTGTTCTGATCACTGCATCAGACAACCCACGGCGCTTCAACCTGTCCCATTCAGGAACCAAGCCTTCAGTGGTTGGCCGATTATGGGCCATTGCCCTATCGAGCCTCCCGCCTGAGTCAACGCGTCTCGTCGATGTGGAATTGGCCAAGGTGGCGCAATCAACATCTGACTCATCTCTGCAAACCACGGAGCCCCGGGCGATCGGGCGCTATCAGTATCACTGACAGCTCCTCTGACCTCACCCTGGCTAACAGTGGGAGAATGCAAGACAGCGGAGGGAATGCATACAGGAGAACTTTCGGCCACGGGTAGTGCGCGAATGCGTCTCTTCCCAATGGCGGTTCGTCCTGGTTTCTCAGAGAGAACCATAGGAGACACTGCGCTGCTCACACGTGACGCGAACAGGTCCACCTCGGCTCTCCCGAATTGTTCCCAAATCTGTAGAACAATGTCCGGGTGCAGACACCACTCGCCGTCTCGAGGACCCCCTCTTGACATGAGGTCTGCCCCTACGTTCAAGTAGCCCGGGATGTGAGCTGCTCTCAACGAGCGAAGGTGCTTGTGAGCCCACAGCCACAATTCCATTGCCGCCCGATGAAGGGCAGGAGACCTGACCCCTCCCTGGCGGTTTATGTGAGCCACTGTGGTTCGGTTGTCTGACCAGACCAACACATCGCGACCCCGAAGGGTAGACGCGAAGTGGGTCAAGACCAGTCGCACCGTTTCCAACTCTAGGAGGTTGATGTGACGACCTGATTGAGGCCATGCACCTCCTATCGCTTGAGACTGACATGTCCCTCCCCATCCAGTCAGAGAGGCATCTGTAAACACTGGAATGTAGGATGACACCTTGCCCATCGGGACTCCATGCGTGAGAACGCACGGGTTCCGCCAATAGTCCAGGTCTGCTCTTAGCGAGAGAGGAACCACCACCAACCGATGACGTTGACGCACTGGGTCTAGTCTTAGTTGGGCGAACCACCGCATAGCTTCAGCGTGTAATCTGCTCAGACCCCAACCAAGGAGCATCAAAAGTCGTGCTATAAATTCTCAGACAACACAAAAATTCATTGATGCCCTTCCAGACTCCTTCTGCCTACCCAAGGACGTCAGAGGACAAAAATCAGTTAACCACTTAACTGAGGAACTCAATTTAACCTTGCGCAATACCCTAGATGCAGTTGCACCCCTAAAAACGAAAAACATTTGTCATAAGAAACTAGCTCCCTGGTATACAGAAAATACCCGAGCTTTGAAGCAAGCTTCCAGGAAATTGGAACGGAAATGGCGCCACACCAAACTGGAAGTCTTCCGACTAGCTTGGAAAGACAGTACCGTGCAGTACCGAAGAGCCCTCACTGCTGCTCGATCATCCTACTTTTCCAAATTAATCGAGGAAAATAAGAACAATCCAAAATTTCTTTTTGATACTGTTGCAAAGCTAACTAAAAGCAGCATTCCCCAAGAGAGGATGGTTTTCACTTCAGCAGTGATAAATTCATGAACTTTTTTGAGGAAAAGATCATGACCATTAGAAAGCAAATTACGGACTCCTCTTTGAATCTGCGTATTCCTCCAGGGCTTAGCTGTCCTGGATCTGCACAGCTTCTTTGCGAGGGCCTGGGATCGGGAGAGACACTTAAGTGTTTTAGTACTATATCTCTTGACACAATGATGAAAATAATCATGGCCTCTAAACCTTCAAGCTGCATACTGGATCCTATTCCTACTAAACTGCTGAAGGAGCTGCTTCCTGTGCTTGGCCCTCCTATGTTGAACATAATAAACAGCTCTCTATCCACCGGATGTGTACCAAACTCACTAAAAGTGGCAGTGATAAAGCCTCTCTTGAAAAAGCCAAACCTTGACCCGGAAAAATATAAAAAACTATCGGCCTATATCGAATCTTCCATTCCTCTCAAAAATGTTAGAAAAAAGCTGTTGCGCAGCAACTCACTGCCTTTCTGAAGACAAACAATGTATACGAAATGCTTCAGTCTGGTTTTAGACCCCATCATAGCACTGAGACTGCACTTGTGAAGGTGGTAAATGACCTTTTAATGGCGTCAGACCGAGGCTCTGCATCTGTCCTCGTGCTACTAGACCTTAGTGCTGCCTTTGACACCATCGATCACCACATTCTTTTGGAGAGACTGGAAACCCAAATTGGTCTACACGGACAAGTTCTGGCCTGGTTTAGATCCTACCTGTCGGAAAGATATCAGTTTGTCTCTGTGAATGGTCTGTCCTCCGACAAATCAACTGTACATTTCGGTGTTCCTCAAGGTTCCGTTTTAGGACCACTATTGTTTTCACTATATATTTTACCTCTTGGGGATGTTATTCGAAAACATAATGTTAACTTTCACTGCTATGCGGATGACACACAGCTGTACATTTCAATGAAGCATGGTGAAGCCCCAAAATTGCCCTCGCTAGAAGCCTGTGTTTCAGACATAAGGAAGTGGATGGCTGAAAACTTTTTACTTTTAAACTCGGACAAAACAGAGATGCTTGTTCTAGGTCCCAAGAAACAAAGAGATCTTCTGTTAAATCTGACAATTCATCTTGATGGTTGTAAAGTCGTCTCAAATAAAACTGTGAAGGACCTAGGCGTTACTCTTGACCCTGATCTCTCTTTTGACGAACATATCAAGACTGTTTCAAGGACAGCTTTTTTCCATCTACGTAACATTGCAAAAATCAGAAATTTTCTGTCCAAAAATGATGCAGAAAAATTAATCCATGCATTTGTTACTTCTAGATTAGACTACTGCAATGCTCAATTTTCCGGCTACCCGGATAAAGCACTAAATAAACTTCAGTTAGTGCTAAATACGGCTGCTAGAATCCTGACTAGAACCAAGAAATTTGATCATATTACTCCAGTGCTAGCTTCCCTACACTGGCTTCCTGTTAAGGCAAGGGCTGATTTCAAGGTTTTACTGTTAACCTATAAAGCGTTACATGGGCTTGCTCCTACCTATCTTTCCGAGTTGGTCCTGCCGTACATACCAATACGTACGCTACGGTCACAAGACGCAGGCCTCCTAATTGTCCCTAGAATTTCTAAGCAAACAGCGGGAGGCAGGGCTTTCTCCTATAGATCTCCATTTTTATGGAACAGTCTGCCTACCCATGTGAGAGACGCAGACTCGGTCTCAACCTTTAAGTCTTTACTGAAGACTTATCTCTTCAGTAGGTCATATGATTGAGTGTAGTCTGGCCCAGGAGTGTGAAGGTGAACGGAAAGGCTGGAGCAACGAACAGCCCTTGCTGTCTCTGCCGGGCCGGTTCCCCTCTCCACTGGGGTTCTCTGCCTCTAACCCTGTTGCAGGGGCTGAGTCACTGGCTTGCTGGTGCTCTTTCATGCCGTCCCTGGGAGGGGTGCGTCACTTGAGTGGGTTGAGTTACTGACGTGATCTTCCTGTCTGGGTTGGCGCCCCCCTTGGTTTGTGCTGTGGTGGAGACCTCTGTGGGCTATACTCGGCCTTGTCTCAGGATTGTAAGTTGGTGGTTGGGGATATCCCTCTAGTGGTGCGGGGGCTGTGCTTTGGCGGAGTGGGTGGGGTTATATCCTTCCTGTTTGGCCCTGTCCGGGGTTTCTTCGGATGGGGCCACAGTGTCTCCGGGACCGCTCCTGTCTCAGCCTCCAGTATTTATGCTGCAGTAGTTTATGTGTCGGGGGCTGGGGTTAGTTGGTTATACCTGGAGTACTTCTCCTGTCTTATCCAGTGTCCTGTGTGAATTTAAGTATGCTCTCTCTAATTCTCTCGTTCTCTCTTTCTCTCTGAGAACCTGAGCCCTAGGACCATACGTCAGGACTACCGGGCATGATGACACCTTGCTGTCCCCAGTCCGCCTGGCCTTGCTGCTATTCCAGTTTCAACTGTTCTGCCTGCGGCTACGAAACCCCCTACCTGTCCCAGACCTGCTGTTTTCAACTCTAAATGATCGGCTATGAAAAGCCAACTGAGAGACCTGAGCCCTAGGACCATACGTCGGGACTACCGGCCGTGGTGACTCCTTGCTGTCCCCAGTCCGCCTGGCCTTGCTGCTATTCCAGTTTAAACTGTTCTGCCTGCGGTTATGGAACCCCCTACCTGTCCCAGACCTGCTGTTTTAAACTCTAATGATCGGCTATGAAAAGCCAACTGAGATTTATTCCTGATTATTATTTGACCATGCTTGTCACTTATGAACATTTTTGAACATCTTGGCATGGTTCTGTTATAATCTCCACCCGGCACAGCCAGAAGAGGACTGGCCACCCCTCATAGCCTGGTTCCTCTCTAGGTTTCTTCCTAGGTTTTGCCTTTCTAGGGAGTTTTTCCTAGCCACCGTGCTTCTACACCTGCATTACTAGCTGTTTGGGGTTTTAGGCTGGGTTTCTGTACAGCACTTCGAGATATTAGCTGATGTAAGAAGGGCTATATAAAATAAAATTGATTGATTGATTGATTGATTGTGCTCTGCGCATGTGCAGAAGCCCTAGCGGGACCACAGAGTGGGCTGCCGACATGAGACCCAAAAGTGACATGATCGATAGCGCCGTTACTGTGTGACTCGGACGACACTTCCTCAGGGCTAGTAACAATGCTGCCCTTCGAGGGTCCGAAATTCGCGCCCTCATCATTACAGTGTCTAGCTGTATTCCCAGGTAGACAATCTGATGACTGGGCCAGGGTGCGCTCTTTTTTCCAATTCACAGCAAACCCCAGACGCGTGAGATGATTCACTGTCTGTGTCGTGTGTGTGAACGCCAGCTCTGCTGACGGGGCGAGAATCAGCAGGTCGTCTAGGTAGGCTAATAGCCTTATTCCTTGACGACGCAGCGGTTCCAATGCCGCCTCCACACATTTGGAAAACGTTCGAGGTGCCAGGGCGTACCCAAACGGCATCCTCGTGAACTCGTACGCCACCCCTTGAAAGGCGAACCGCAGGAACTTTCTGTGGCGCGATTGTATCGGCACATGAAAGTACGCGTCCCTTAGGTCTATGCTTGTACACAAATCTCCCTTCTGAACACATTCCAGTAGGCGTTTTGTCGTTAGCATTCGGAAGGGCCGTTTGGTTATGCTCTCGTTGAGAATGCGTGAATCCAAAATCGGCCTCACTCCCCCCGTCTTTTTGGGCACTAGGAAATAGGGCGAGTATAGCCCCTTGTTCCTTTGCTCTCGGGGAACTACTGTGACCGCCTCCTTCGCCAAAAGTTACGTAATCTCTGATCTCAGAGCGGCTACTTTGTCTGGCGTTTTCATCACCGTTTCCACCACTCCCCTGAACGGGGGTGGGGTCCGATGGAATTGGAGGGCATAACCCTTCTCTAACGTCCGTTCTAGCCAGCGTGAGAGGGTACAGCTTCGACGCCACTGCCAGCAATGCAGAGAAAGCGGGTGCGCGCGAAGCTGTGGTGCGTCCAGTAGGAAGGACCTGTATTCCTCTATGGCCCTCGCTGCCGCTATTCCCCAGCACTGGGTTGGTGGAATAGCCCAAGGCGGGCCCCCCTTGAAAGGGAGAGGACACATCAGCTCGTTCTGGGTGAATCGGGGGCTTTGATACGTTGGTTACGACCGTAACTCCAGTAATCTTGCCCTCCGTGAACGCAGCACGGGTCTGAACTGCACTGTCTGAGGTACTGGCCTGAGACAGAGCGCTCTTCCCGGAAAGCGATTGCGTCATCATGTCATTGTCTGACTGAGACTGCCGCTTAGCATGAGACTTATCCTTTACAGAACTCAGCAGAATCTGAAAGGTGTGATCTCTGACTGACACCACACGGTGGTGCCACAATGCCTCTTTACTGGTCTTAAGCGGCTGTTCAACGACACACTCAATGTGTGGTGAGCTGCGCTCAGAGCCATGGGCATTGACACGTTCAGAATAATTCGGAGGCGTCCATACCTTGGTGGTATTCCTGCTCTCCGTGAACGTCGCACGGGTCTGATCTGCGCTGACTGAGGCATCGGCCTGCAGTAAGGCGTCATTCCCGGCTAGCGGCTGCGCCCTCATGTCACATTGGGACAGAGGCAACTGCCTGCTATGTGAGACCTTTACTACAGAGCTCCTAGGAGTCTGTAGTAAGAGATCTTTATTAGGTGAGCTAAGGCTGCGCCTCGCTACCTTTACCCTTTTCCTCTCTTGAGCGCGCTCAGCTACACACTCTAAGTGGGTTGAGCTACACTCAAGATGGTGAGGGAGAGACATAGAACGTGAAGTGTTCTGTACCTTATGGAATAAATGTCCTTCTTTGACAATGTCAATGAGAACCAGCTCTTTATTCACACAATGAAAAACACTACCCTCCACGCCCTGAACAGTGGGGTGGGGGGGAACAGTAGGCCCTTCTGCGTAACTCGCCGGGCCATCCTCCGTTCTCTCCCCCTCGCCTCGTCAGAGGTGCTTGCGCTTCTGGGAGACCTTCTGGTGCTGCCAGGCTGGCCTCGTGACGACCTCCCTCGCCGGTGGGACCGTCGCTGCCACCGTCGCTGCTGGAGGGGCCGAGCCCGCTCTCCTGCTGTCTGTGGTGTGCGCCTGTCGCCTGGCCCGTCGCCTCCCTGTAGCTCTGCTGGGGGCGTTGGAGGTGGACGGGTTGGCTGGGGCTTTGCTGGTCCTCATTGCCAACGGCAAATGTTTCGCCAGGTGCCTCCTCTCCTCGTCCAGTTTGGCAATACGTTCGGTCGCGTCCTTCACGGCGAGGCCAAATAGGCCCTCGCTGGAGACGGGGCGTTGAGCAAAGATGCCCTGTCGGTCTCCTTCATGGCTGTCATGGAGAGCCAGAGGTGCCGTTCTGTGACCACCGAGGTGGCCATGGTCCTGCCCGCACATATGGCAACCGCCTGCGTCAGGTGGAGGATGGCTCCAGAAATCCTGGAGGCCTCCTCCACTTCCTCACTGGTCATCTCAGACCTGCCCGTTGTGAGACGGGACAGGGAGGCCGCGAGGAGGGCGATGTTATTCGCCGCTGCTACGCTCTGGGCTCCCAGCGTAAAGGATTTCTCAGCCAATTGGGCTGTGAGCCTGTCCTTTTGGGCTGGCAGAGTGGCCTTCTTGGAGGCTGCCCAGGGACTTGAACCCGGCACTAGGAACGCCGTCATGGCGCCTTCGAGCCTGGGGATTCCCCTAGGCTGGAGCCATTGGCTCAGCTGCTCTCCTCGGCTTGGAGTAAGGGCCGCCCTCCATCAGGTCCACCTCCATAGGAAGGGGAACTGGGGGCAGCGCAATCTCAAGTCGTGTGGCTGCCTTCTCAATGAGCCCGGGAAAGTCCGAGCGCAGAGAGGCTGCCGCGAAGGACAGGGCTTCTGACTTAGCAGAGCCCATGTCGTCATCGCACAAGGATCCTTCTAACCTCGCGCTCTCAGAATGAAAGGGGGTCTTGAAGGTAGGCGCCAGAGGTCTGGATTGTCCCACTGGGATATCCGTCTCGGCGCCCTCCTTGTCATCCTCCGATTCCGCACTGTCCTCTGATGCCTCTGAAGCAGAGGCGAGTGTGGACATTACGTCATCCAGAGGGACGTCCTCCTTAAAAAACGCCCAACGGGGGGCGCTAGAGAGCGTGCTATGGAGTAGACGTGCATTGCTAGAGCTCCGCTCAATTTTGAAACAAATTAATATTTATCTTAACCTCTCACAACCTATAACTTCAAACAAATATGACAAAGGGAAAAGGCAACAAAAAAGGGGGCGCTAAACAAGATAATTGGAATGAGACAGACAACGAACCAATTTCAACGTCGCCGACCCACGAGGAGCTAGCTGAAGAGGCTAGCTCCCAAGAGTTCCCCACAGATCCTACTCAAAGTGACATACTGGCTGCCATAAACGCACTAAGCAAGAAGGTGGACACAAGGTTGGCTGATATCTCAAAGAGTATTGGGACTTTGGCCGAAACTGTGAAGGCAACTAAGGGAAGGGTGCACGAGGTTGAGCAGACGACAATCGATCACGAGGCCAGGCTACAGGACATAGAGAAACAGTGCGCAACGCTCAAAAATGACAACAAAACCCTGAAGGCCCGACTGGAAATGCTCGAGTCGCATTCAAGACGCCAGAACATCCGAATATGTGGGATCCAGGAGGACACGGAGAAAGGGAAACCCACTGAATTTGTCTCGAGCTGATACCGGCATTGCTGGGGAGTGAACACTTCAAAACGGCCATCCTGATCGACCGCGCACACAGAGCACAGGCAACGAAGCCGGCCAAGGGCGGGCCACCAAGGCCATTCATTGTAAGGCTGCACTATCCCCACACCAGGGATCTCATCCTCAAGCTGGCTAGTCAAAAGTTCCCCCTTAACTACAACGGAGCCAGGGTGTCTTTCTACCCAGATCTTACCTTGGAGGTGAGGAACCAACGGAAAGAGTATGATGAGGTACGCAACAAATGCAGGGCGGCCAACATCCGATATGGATTCCTCTTCCCAGCCCGGTTTAAGGTGACAGTCGAGGATCAACACGTACGTTTGACAACGCAAAGAGGCAGATCTGTTCTTGACAAGCAAGCTCCCCCGGCTGAGGATACAGAACGGCTGTGCCAGCAGGCTAAATGGCCAAATACAGGCCAGGAATGTGTGTGAATTGAATTTCCGGCCTATGTCTTTTCGATCAGAAGATCAGAAATTGGGACTTATAGGATAGGTGAGATGTTGTGGCTAATATAGCATTGTTTGGCATGTCATGTTTTAGCGCCACTCACCCCCTAACATGAGAGTTAAGTTAAGTGTTATTTAATATTAGTTTATATGCGGAGCATCTATAGACTGACGAGTTAGTTCAAGCTTTATGTCTAGACACCCTAACGTTTGTGTGTTAGCCAAGGAGTGCTTCGTTTGGGAAGTCACTCAGTAAAGGGACGGGAGGGGGTTGGGGTCTGTGTTTTATGTTCACGTTTATTAGTACAGGTGGCATGACAAGCTCCTCGCACGGCGAGACGTTTTTCTTCTGGGTTTTGTATGACAGCAGCAATTTGCTTTAAAATAAGAAATGCCACATAGTGACCGAGCACAGAGTAGACCAGGTGGAATAAAGATAGTCAGCTGGAACTGTAATGGATTAGGGCATGTCGTGAAACGAGCTAAGGTTTTTTTCTCATCTTAAATCACTGGGTGCTGACATAGTGCTTCTTCAAGAAACTCATATTAAACGCTCCGCGCAGGCCAAGCTACGAGTCGGCTGGATCGGTCAGATATACCAGTCTAACTTTGATGCAAAAGCGAGAGGGGTAGCAATCCTGATAAGGAAAAACATTCCTTTTGTTTACTCAACCTCGATTTCAGATCCTAATGGTCGGTATATTATTGTGGCTGGTACACTGAACTCAAAACCAATAACCTTGGTCAATTTATATGGACCCAACTCGATGATCCAGTATTTTTTCAAAGGGTATTTAAGGCCATACCAAATATCTCGGATACAAGTGTTATTGTTGGAGGTGACTTTAACTGTACGTTAGACCCTCTTTTAGATAAACAGCTATCAAGGTCACTTCAACAATCAAATGCCAGTGTCTGTCTAAATACATTGATGACAAACCTTAACATTGTCGATATTTGGAGACTGACGCACCCAACAGACAGGGATTATTCTTTCTTCTCATCAGTTCATAAATCATATTCCAGAATTGACTATTTTTTGTTGGACTCCAAACTAATCTCAGCAGCTGAGTCGGTTACCTATCACCCCATTCTAATTACGGACCACTCTCCTCTGTCCATGGTGCTGAAACTCGACAATATGTCGACAGGTCGGCGACCGTGGCGCTTAGACGCATACCTGTTGAAAGATGAGGCTTTCTGTCAGTATTTGGAGGAGCAGATTGCCTTTTTCCTCAGTACTAACGACACGGGGGATGTTGACGACTCCACCCTTTGGGAATCTCTAAAGGCTGTGATTAGAGGTTACATTATTTCTTATACATCAGAGAGGAAAAAACGTGCCAATACTAGGCTGAGAGAAATTGAAAGAGAGTTAGGGGAACAGGAGAACGTTTTTAGGACAAATTCCTCATATACAGTCCTTGAGAAGATCACAAAGTTAAAGTATGAATACAATACCATCCTTTCGAAACGGGTGGGCTCTTTACTTGCTAGAACGCAACAAAGTTATTTTGAACTGGGGGACAAACCACATAAATTATTAGCAAGACAGCTAAGACATGTACAAGCATCTAGAGCTATTCACAAAATAAAAGACAAGAAGGGTAAAATAGTAACAGATCCGCAGGACATTAATAAATGCTTTGCACAGTTTTACTCAGAGCTATACCAATCAAAATGCGATGCTACTGATCCACAAACTATGGAACGCTTTCTCGCTGATTGTGAACTTCCTAAACTAGACAGGGGCAGCTGCCGCACTCGATGCAGGGATAACCTTAGATGAAATTAACACAGTGATAGCACAATTTCCAAACAGCAAGGCCCCTGGGCCCGATGGATATGTAATAGAATTCTATAAGAAGTACTGCGCTAGTCTATCTCCACTTATGCTGCGAATGTTTCAACAATCCAAAGAAAATACCAAACTCCCGCAAACACTGTATGAGGCTACAATAGCCCTGATCTTGAAAAAAGATAGGGATTCCATGGAGATGTCGTCGTATCGCCCCGTGTCGTTACTCCCCCATAGAAAACAAGGTGTTGACAAAGATATTGGCAAACCGATTGAAAAAATATATTTCCGACATCATACACCCTGACCAGACAGGTTTTATCCCGGGCCGACATATATACTACAATTTGAGACGCCTTTTCAACGTAATGTATCATGATCATAAAGTTGAGGCAGTGGTAAAACTCTTGATGCAGAGAAGGCGTTTGATCAGATTGAGTGGAAGTATATGATGTCGGTTCTGGAGCATTTCGGATTTGGAAAGGAATTTATTAATTGGATAAGAATTATTTATGCACACCCAATGGCGTCCGTGGTGACCAATCAGGAAATGTCGCAGTCATTCCGCCTGTTCAAGGGGTGCCGACAGGGGTGCCCTATTTCGCCTGCTCTCTTCGCTATAGCCATGGAACCCCTTGCTACGCGCATTCGGGCATGTGCCGATATAGCTTCTGTTAAAATAAAAGACACACAGCACAAAAATTTCCCTATATGCAGACGATGTTCTTTTGTTTTTGTCCAAGCCTAAAACGTCTATTCCACCATTACTTAACTTGATAAACACATTCGGCTCCTTCTCTGGCTACAAGATAAACTGGCAAAAAAGTGAGATGATGCCAATATCACGGCCTGTGGATATGCAATTTCTGCAATCTACCCCGCTTAGAACAGTGAGGGACAAGTTCACAAGCCTTGGCATTGTAGTGACAAGAGACCTTGACCAGCTATTGAAAGTGAATTGGGACATGAAAATATATCAGCTTAAACAAAATATAGATTTCTGGAAAACTCTGCCTATCTCCTTGGTTGGTCGTATAAACGCTATTAAAATGGTTGTCCTACCCAGGTTTCTTTACCTCTTCCAATGTCTACCCAATTTCATACCACAAAGCTATTTTAAGAAACTGGATTCAATAGTAACTCCATTTTTATGGGATAACAAGGCAGCCAGAATTGCAAAGAAGCATTTATGCAAGTACAAGATAGAGGGGGGCTTTGGCCTTCCTCACTTCAAACTGTATTATTGGGCTGCTAATCTGAACATTGTGTCTTTCTGGAGGGAAAGTCTACCTGAGATGAGACGGAAGGATATGCCTTCATGGCTTTTGATTGAGCAGGCCTCCTGTCAACGTTCCTCACTCCCTGCACTTGTTAATAGCCCATCATATGTGAAAAAAGCCACTTATGACTCCAATCCAGTCATTTGTCATACTCTTAGGATCTGGAAACAGATTAGGGATTTTCTTAACATACCCACTGTGTACATAGACAGCCCGATTAGCCGGAATCATGCTTTCCACCCTGCAATGGATGATGTGGTGTTTTCACAGTGGAGGGAGAAGGGGCTCACAACAATTGGTAATCTATACATAGATGGTCAGTTAGCTTCATTTCAACAACTACAGGCAAAGTTCAACATGCCAACAACACATTTTTTCAGATACCTCCAAATCAGGAATTTCTTAAGGACACACATCCCACAGTATGGCATGAAGCCAAATAGTCCTACATTAGATAGCTTGATCCTTGTCAAACCCCATTCAAAAGGGTCGGTCTCCAGACTGTATGATGTGCTACAGGCCCACATAGAGGTATCCACAGACACCATTAAAAGGGCTTGGGAACAAGAACTTGGTTCAGAAATCTCAAATGAGGACTGGATAGAAGCTCTCAGGAATATAAACCACAGTTCAGTGAATGCCAGACACAACCTTGTACAGTTTAAGGTGATACACAGGTTACACTACTCAAAAGTAAAACTGCATAAAATATTCCCGGACACCTCACCACTGTGTGAGAGGTGCAAGCAGGAGGAGGGGACGTTGTCCCACTTATTCTGGACATGCCCTAAATTACAGGCTTACTGGGCTCTCATTTTTGATTACTTATCTAAGGCCTTTGATAGAGTTCTAGCCCCAGACCCATTGATCGCTCTGTTTGGTACAGTTGATGGGAATAACCAGGAGGGGAAAGCTGTCTCTCTTTGTACTCTATTAGCCAAAAGGCTCATATTGCAATTTTGGAAATTGGAGACTGTACCTACCTTTGAAATGTGGTTACGGGATTTAGGGAATGTAATCCATATGGAAAAGATTCGATACAACACCTCCAATAGAAGTCCATTGTTTTACAAAATATGGCAGCCGATACTGGATAAATGGTCTAGTCCCGCTTCATAACTGGGCTGACGATCTGCTGCTACTCTGCGCTGTACTCCACTCAATATTTATTTTTGGCTGAACTACACTGCTTGTAATGACTATATGCTGTCTTCTTATACACGTACCACCTAATAGGATTTTGTTTTATTTTGTGTATGTGTGAGTTAACTTTGTTTTGTCCTCTAAACTGGCCATCCCATCCAACAGTACAATGAATGTCATTGTTTGTATTGCTGTCTCTTTTACTTTATTTTTATTGGAAAATAATAAACATATTATAAAAAAAAAAAAAAACGCCCAACGCTGCTTCCTCTCCTTCATAGGAAGGAGGGCGCAGGAGGCGCAATTAGGAGGGTCGTCGAGACCATCCTCGGCGTGCTGCGGTCCCAAACACACGAAGCAGAGGTCGTGGGGGTCCGAGGTAGCCATGGTGGTACACCGACACAGGGCCCTTAAAAGGGCCTTTGGGGGTGGGAAAATCCCAGGTGTGCTCATGGCGAAAGACGTTGACGGCTGGCAGTCAACGGCGAAATTCTTCTTAGAGTCTTCGTTATGGCTTCTTCACTAGTCCAGTCGCTGAAGATAATGGGAGGCAGATTGAGGGAACGGGGTTCCTTATATAGGGACACCTGTACTCCTATTGGCTGTAGGTGTGTGCATAATTTTGCTTCAGGCTGTTCTGCCCTAGGGCAGAGGGTAAACCACTAGGAGCATAGCTCCCCTATGGGGCGGAGCTCCACGATATAGAACGATTAGTTACCGGAGTGTAACTCCAGTTCTATGAGTGGAGCGGTGTGTTCATTAGGGCGATATGGGCGACGCACTGCCAAACGGGAAAAGGAAGGGATTTTTTTTCTAATCAATTATATCACGGCAACAGTAGTTCAGTGTTCTAATCTAGACGTCTGATCTGCCACTAAATGTCCAATCAGGCTAAAGTCGTGCTTCAAATGTCCCCGCCCGTTTTGGGGCGATTTCAGTCAGGTTGAAAATCGCCCAGAAGTCTCTCATAGCCTCTAATGTAATTTTTTTTTTTTTCAAATATCAGAGCTTTCAATACAATCTCTATGGGTTTCTGAGGGCTTGCACTTACGCGCTTTCGTCATACGTAACGTAACATAACCATGAACGTAACTAAGAAACTACTCTTTCACCCTGAAGGCGGCACGGCAGACAGCACCGCTTGGACAGCAACTGGTGTAACCGACATGCACCATCTTTCAGAAAAGATTAAGAAAAATGAGCTGTCAAAGACCCACATGGATAGCTGTTTGAGATTGTCTGCTTTGGGGAGAGTGAATATTGCCACTCAACTGGATGAGGGATACAGGCTAGCTGTCCGCCGCCACAACGATGAGGTTAGCAACAGCAGAGTCGTGAACACTGTCTACGAGAATCGAGACGACCTCATAGAATGTTTTGAAGCCATTCTGACGGGTTCATTGGGTTCATTTGACCAGCCCACCGTGAGAGAGGCATCTGGCTACGTGAGGATGCTACATGATGAAGATTTTATTTTTTTCCTGCGGCTTTTTCACAAAATCATGCCCCACGTCGACATTCTGTACCAGAAGCTACAGAAGAAGGACATCGATGCTGTCTTTATCAAACGTGCCCTCGACAGCTTCACAAGCAGTGTGCAGGCCATAAGGTAAGATTAAACAATATCATTCGATCTTTCTCAAAGCAGAGCTTTATTTGAAAATGTATGCATGAAAGGAGACTGCATTTGTGTTTGAAATTACATTATTCTCATTATATATGGCCAGTGGTGTAATCTAGCTTATTTTATATACTATGTGTACTGTACAGTGGTGCTCATAAGTGTATGAACACATTCTAAAGTTGACTAAAAAGAGGAATACAAAAATAAAAAAATCATCTTTTGGAAATTGATCTTAATGACTTAATTAAAAAAGTTGGAAAATCCAACCTTTAAGGACACCAATTTTCTTTTCTTTTTTATTCCTCTTTTTAGTCAACTTTAGCATGGGATCATAAGCTTATGAGCACCACTGTATACTGTGCTGAACATCCAGGCTATGTGAGACACAAAGGCTAACTTAAACACTAAAGACTTTATGCATCCCTGCCCATTTTAAGTGGAACTGAAGTATTTGTACTATACATGGATACATTGCATATACCTGTGCATCACATAGACAACAATACTGTACAAAGCCAACAAACACACTGGTCTGTTTGCCTTCAGGGACTCCTCTCAACAGCAGCTGCAAGAAGCAACAGGAGCCAAAAGACCCAGAACAGCTTTGAGAGAAGAGGAGAAGCAGAGGCTGTCTGAAGAGGTCTGCAACACCATCCTGGATCACACCAAAGAAAGGTTCTCTTTCTCTGGCCACCTTGTGAGTGCTACCTTACTGCAAGCAGACATGTTTGAAAGGTACTGCCATTCATTTCCTGATGAGGCTCTGAATGCCACTGTGAATGCATACCCCATGCTGAGCAAGGCAAAGCTCAAGACAGAACTATCTCTGATCTATGAGAATCCTGAATTCAAGTCATTGAACGCTTTGCTGTATTGAAACAGAGAAGAGAACAGTTTCAGTACAAGTAATGTAGCCTCTCTCTCTCTTTGTCCCTCCCTGTCTGTCTCTTTAACACACACACGCCCAAATCAGTTCACAGTTGATGTTGTTTAAAATAGTTATTTTTCATTTTTTTAAAGTAAAAAAAAAAAAAATCTGTTCATGTTCATTTTTACAAATCTATACAATTGGCCAGAATATGGTTGTTCATATTTACAAATCTATACAATTGGCCAGAATATGGTTGTTCATCTTTACAAAGCCATACAGATAGCTGTGTTTACCTTTTCTAGAAATTACTTTCAAATTCTGTTTTCAGGCAAAATGTCTATCACTGTTCATTTTCACAAATCTATACAAGAGGGCAGAATATGGAAGTCTATAAAAATTTCTTATTACCAATAACTTGCATCAATGTTTTCAGTAGCCTCTATCAAAAGCTCCTGCTTGCTTGTTGTGAATTATGCTCAGGTGCACATATTTCCAATTCAACCATGAGGCAAAAATGTGGTAAAAGCTCTTGTTGATCCTGCAATCTGAACAAATACCAAGATGCTGTATTTTCAGCTGATATTTCATTTGTTTATGGAAATGCATATTGTTTATGCAGTGTTGAGGAATGTGAAAGAACACCCTTGATTATTTTTACTGTGATAACTTATTTTGATTTTGTAAGCCAACACTTTTGAGATCAGTCAATAAATGCTTCTGGTATTGACTTATATGCTGCCCCTGTCTTCATGTTGTTGCTGGACATATCTTTTTAAAAATGTGTGTAGGTCACCTAAATCATCAGAAAAATTGCCCCCCCTGAGAATTTTTTCAGGAGCCGCCACTGGTCACATACACATATTTAGCAGATGTTATTGCGGGTGTATTGGAAACTATTAAAACTAAAGATAACGGTCAACAATAGATTAGAAAGTAAAAGTAAAAAATGTAAGGGCATAGCAATTATCACAAAGGACACAATGAACCACAGAGGACCACAGAATAAAACTGGACCTATAAAACCCTGAGATGAACTGTAAACAGGAATAATACAACCTCAAAATGAGTCAATTATTCCAATAAGACATTTACAAAACCAACAGTATTGTACCAGCATATATCAGATCTGGATCAAACCCTGTAACCAGGGGAAACCAGGGAAACATACTGTAGCTACTTTCACAACCTAGAACCCTGAAGCTAGTTCTAAACTGGTGCCAGTATATAGAACCCTGAAGCTAGTTCTAAACTGGTTCCAGTATATAGAACCCTGAAGCTAGTTCTAAACTGGTTCCAGTATATAGAACCCTGAAGCTAGTTCTAAACTGGTTCCAGTATATAAAACCCTGAAGCTAGTTCTAAACTGGTACCAGTATATAGAACTCTGAAGCTAGTTCTACACTGGTACCAGTATATAGAACCCTGAAGCTAGTTCTAAACTGGTCCCAGTATATAGAACCCTGAAGCTAGTTCTAAACTGGTACCAGTATATAGAACCCTGAAGCTAGTTCTAAACTGGTACCAGTATATAGAACCCTGAAGCTAGTTCTAAACTGGTTCCAGTATATAGAACCCTGAAGCTAGTTCTAAACTGGTACCAGTATATAGAACCCTGAAGCTAGTTCTAAACTGGTACCAGTATATAGAACCCTGAAGCTAGTTATAAACTGGTTCCAATATATAGAACCCTGAAGCTAGTTCTAAACTGGTTCCAGTATATAGAACCCTGAAGCTAGTTCTAAACTGGTACCAGTATATAGAACCCTGAAGCTAGTTCTAAACTGGTTCCAGTATATAGAACCCTGAAGCTAGTTCTAAACTGGTACCAGTATATAGAACCCTGAAGCTAGTTCTAAACTGGTACCAGTATATAAAACCCTGAAGCTAGTTCTAAACTGGTACCAGTATATAGAACCCTGAAGCTAGTTCTAAACTGGTACCAGTATATAGAACCCTGAAGCTAGTTCAAAACTAGTACCAGTGCATTCGGAAAGTATTCAGACCACATTTTCTTATGTTACAGCCTTAAATGGATAAAATAACACATTTTCATTATCAATCTATACACAGTACCCCATAATGACAAAGCAAAACAGGTTTTTTGAAATTTTTGCAAATGTATTAAAAACAGAAAGACCTTATTTACGTAAGTATTTAAACCCTTTGCTATGAGACTCAAAATTGAAGGTGCTTCAACAAAGTAAAGGTAGTTCAATACATACAAAACAGTTATAATACACATGTTCCTGTGTTTTTAAGGATCTTAATGACAGTACAGACGTATCAACTGTTAGTGGTAAATAAAACTACATATTCCTATCCTACAGTTATAATACACATG